>NW_025847678.1:319-1157 GCF_002878395.1 Capsicum annuum | reverse complement strand
GCAGCCTATTCAAAAGTTAGGACTCAAAAGAAAAGAAAAAAACACTCACCCAGAACTACGTTGTGACTTGATCCTCTTCATTGAGGTACGTAGGCGTTTGGAATCTCATTCCGATTTCAGTTGCATGAGTGTCAAAAAATATATGTTCCTACAGTATCTGTCATATGAATGTCAAGTATAAAACTATTCTAATCATATTTTGGACTTACTCCAAATATTTGTGACTCAATGGGGACAACCCATCGAAAATAAAAAGAGTTCCTTCAATGGGATTTGGAATGCTAAAGTTCTCCAAGCCTATAACTAAAAGGATTTCAAAATTTTCATACCTTAAGGTGGACAAAATTTGTCCCTTTGCACCTTAAGTTGGCCTCTAATAGGTTTATCCTTAAATGGATCTCAAACTTTCCATGCCTTAAGCTGGACAAAATTTTATCCTTTGTACCTTAAGCTGGCCTCTAACAGGTTTATCCTTACAGGATATCGAAATTTTCATGCCTTAAGGTGGATAAAATTTGTCTCTTTACACCTTAAGTTGGGCTCTAACCGATTTATCCTTAAAAGGATCTCAAAATTTCCATGCCCGAAGGTGGATAAAATTTGTCCCTTCGCACCTTAAGCTGGACTCTCACAGATTTATCCTTAAAAGGATATTGAAATTTTCAAGTCATAAGGTGGACAATATTTTTCCCTTTGTACCTTAAGCTAAACATTGAAAAGCTCCCATACTTAAAGAAAATCACTGCACCATCTTCAAGTAAAATTGGTCGGACTTAAGGTGACGGAGGCGAAATAAACTCTCGCACCTTAAGACGATGTCCACCATCTTCAAGTAAAA
>NW_025847678.1:0-219 GCF_002878395.1 Capsicum annuum | reverse complement strand
CAGATTTATCCTTAAAAGGATATTGAAATTTTCAAGTCATAAGGTGGACAATATTTTTCCCTTTGTACCTTAAGCTAAACATTGAAAAGTTCCCATACTTAAAGAAAATCACTGCACCATCTTCAAGTAAAATTGGTCGGACTTAAGGTGACGGAGGCGAAGTTAAACTCTCGCACCTTAAGACGATGTCCACCATCTTCAAGTAAAATTGGTCCGACT
>NW_025847677.1:559-1092 GCF_002878395.1 Capsicum annuum | reverse complement strand
TGTGAACTTCTTTATATTGGGTTTGTACTCTCTTGCTCATATACTTTGTAGACGTCGGTTGATTGATCGAACTACGTTAAATTATTGTGTCTTTTGATACATTCTTTATCTGTTTACTTATTTAGCATTTTTGAGGTTTACTTTTTAGGTGTTGCGATTACATTCGTGAACAATCAACAATCAACCAATGCCATCCTAATTGGCACCTATAACTACTCATCACCATTACCAACAATCGTATGATTTTTCAAGAAAATTAATATAATATTAAATTAACTTAATATACTAATTTGATTTAGGAGTGGCTCTCTCTCCAGTAACGGCTCTCTCTCTCCCTACCCTCTCTCTCTCTCCTCCCGGTCCCCGGCCCCCGTCGCCGTCGCCGACCTTCGGTGCCGACCCGACCCGACCTCCGGTCCCCTGCGCCGACCCCCGTCGCCGCTCCCCGCTGCCCTCCGTCACCGACCTCCGGTTCCAATCCGTTCTCCCCCCCCCCTCCGTTCATACCCCCCGTCTCCGTCCATACCCCCCCC
>NW_025847677.1:0-459 GCF_002878395.1 Capsicum annuum | reverse complement strand
GATCTCCAGTCGCCGATTCGGTCTCCAACAGCCGAAGCTCGGTCTCCAGCCGCAGCTCAGCCTGCACCCGCCGCTCGGTCGCCAGCAGCCGCAGCACCCAAACGACGACCAGTTCCCTCGGTCTCCAGCAGCTGCAACTCCATCTCAGCACCGGAATCCCTCGGAACTCGGTCAACGCTGGGCTTTGGTTTTTGGCTTGGTTTACAAGCGTAACCCGGTGACTTCTAACCTTTGTTATTTCATTCTTCGTATTATGCTAGTAGTAGCCCTTGTACCTTGACTTGCGTTGGATTTGTTGATATTGTCTGTTGTCTGTTGTTGCTGTTGCTGTGGTCGTTTCTTGCACTGCTTTGGATTGGGTTATCGGCTTGGGAATCTGTTTTTGGGGCTGTGGGTGTTGAGTCCAGTGGTGTTTGCTCTCTAGTTGAGTTTAGTTTTGTTCCTGGATTATTCCTTTGA
>NW_025847676.1:740-1513 GCF_002878395.1 Capsicum annuum | reverse complement strand
AAAATGAAACTTTATGTTCGTTTCAGGATCCTCCTGAAAAATGGGTCTTTACTTTCTGTTCAGGACCCTCCTAAAAAATGGGACTTTTTTTTTCTGTTCTGGATCCTTCTTAAAAATGAAACTTTACTTTATTTTGAGGATCCTCCTAAAAATGGGTTTTTACTTTCTGTTTCGGACCCTCCTAAAAAATGGGACTTTCGTTTCTGTTCAGGACCCTCATGAAAAATGGGACTTTATGTTCTTTTCAGGACCCACCTAAAAAATGAGACTTTACTTTCTGTTGAGGACCTTCCTGCAAAATGAGTCTTTACTTTCTGTTACGAACCCTCTTGAAAAATGAGACTTTACTTTTTGTTCAGGACCCTCCTGAGTAACAGGATTTTACTTTCTGTTCAGGACCCTCCTGAAAAATAGGACTATACTATTTGTTCAGGACCCTCCTAAAAAAGGGGATTTTACTTTTTGTTTAGGTCCCTCCTGAAAAATTGGACTTTGCTTTTTGTTTAGGACCCTCTTGTAAAAGGGAACTTTACTTTCTGTTGAGAACCCACATGAAAAATGAGGCTTTACTTTCTGTTCAGCACCATCCAAAAAAATAGGACCTTACATTCTGTTCAGGACCCTCCTTAAAAATAAGATTTTGCTTTCAGTTTAGGACCGTCCTAAAAATGCGACTTTACTTTATCTTTAGGACCTTCCTGAAAAATGGGATTTTACTTTCTATTTAGGTACCTCCTGAAAAATTGGACTTTACTTTCTGTTCAGGACCCTTA
>NW_025847676.1:0-640 GCF_002878395.1 Capsicum annuum | reverse complement strand
CCTGAAAAATTGGACTTTACTTTCTGTTCAGGACCCCCCTTAAAAATAAAACTTTACTTTCTGTTCAGGACCCTCCTGAAAAATGGGTCGTTACTTTCTGTTCAGGACCCTCCAAAAAAATGGGACTTTCATTTCTGTTCAGGACCCTCATGAAAAATGGGACTTTATTTTCTTTTCAGGACCCACCTAAAAAATGGGACTTTACTTTATGTTGAGGACCTTCCTGGAAAATGAGTCTTTACTTTCTGTTACGAACCCACTTGAAAAATGAGACTTTACTTTTTGTTGAGGACGCTCCTGAATAACAGGATTTTACTTTCTGTTCAGGACCCTCCTGAAAAATAGGACTATACTATTTGTTCAGGACCCTCCTAAAAAATGGGATTTTACTTTTTGTTTAGGTCCCTCCTGAAAAATTGGACTTTGCACTCGCTTTCGCTACGGCTCCGGTGGGTTCCCTTAACCAAGCCACTGCCTATGAGTCGCCGGCTCATTGTTCAACAGGCACGCGGTCAGAGCCCTGGCTCCTCCCACTGCTCCGAGGGGGTTAGGGCGTGGGGCTGTGGCGGGGGCGGGAGATGGGGAGAGAGCGGGAGTGGGTGGGAGGCCAAGGTTTGGCCGAGGGAGGGGTAGTGGGGGG
>NW_025847675.1:0-1499 GCF_002878395.1 Capsicum annuum | reverse complement strand
GAGGCAATCAATTTGGGCAAAGAAGTGAGGGTCATAGTTCGCGATCAATAGGTTACCAAGGGCAAGGGAATATGAGCCAATCGAGACCTCCTCGAGAGCCATGCAATAAATGTGGAAGGTATCATTTGGGCGCATGTCGGCTGGGGACCAATGTTTGCTTTTGGTGCGGTATGTCGGGGCATATGATGAGGGAATGCCCATGAAAGGACATAGGGGGTATGGCACGACCTACGGGGTCATTTGTTGCATCATCATCGATGCCTTATTCAGGAAGGGGTGCATAGCCAATGGGTCGTGTTAGAGGTGATAGAGGATCCACGAGTTCTAGTGGGGCTCAAAATCGTATGTATGCTCTAGCGGATCGACAGAATTTAGAGGCTTCTCCAGATGTGGTTACGGGTACGCTGTCTATATTTTCATTCAATTTATATGCCTTAATTGATCCCGATTCTACATTATCTTATGTTACTCCATTGGTTTCTGGAAAGTTCGAAAGAATACCCGAACTGTTAGTTAAGCCATTTGAAGTGTCCACACCGGTCGGGGAATCTATTATAGCTAGAAGGGTTTATCGAAACTGCATAGTAACTGTTTGTGGTCGTGATACGATGGCTGATCTTGTGGAGTTAGAAATGGTGGATTTTGATGTTATAATGGGTATGGACTGGTTGGCGTCTTGTTATGCTACAATTGATTGCTGCACGAAAAAGGTATATTTCCATTTTCCAAATGAATCAGTCCTTGAATGGAAAGGTGAAATTAGTGCGCCAAGAGGTAGATTTATTTCTTATTTTAAGGCGAGAAGAATGATTTCCAAGGTATATATATATCATTTAGTTAGAGTAAGGGATACAGAAGCGGAGCCACCAACTCTTCACGCTGTTCCGGTGGTAAATGAATTTTCTGATGTATTTCCTGAAGATCTTCTAGGTTTGCCTCCTAAACGAGAAGTAGAGTTTGGTATTGATGTAATACCAGGCACCCAACCAATCTCCATTCCTCTGTATAGAATGGCCCCAACAGAATTACGAGAATTGAAAGAGCAATTGAAAGATTTGCTAGAGAAGGGATTCATAAGGCCTAGTATGTCCCCCTGGGGAGCACCAGTATTATTTGTGCGCAAAAAGGATGGCTCGCTGAGGATGTGTATTGATTATCATCAATTGAATAAGGTGACTATTATGAATAAATATCCTCTCCCAAGAATTGATGATTTATTTGATCAATTACAGGGCACCAAGTGCTTTTTTAAGATTGATTTGAGGTCAGGTTACCACCTAGTGAGGGTCAAAGAGAAGGATACACCCAAGACAGCTTTCCGAACATGGTATGGTCATTATGAGTTTCTAGTTATGTCATTTGGGTTAACAAATGCACCCGCAACTTTTATGGATTTGATGAATAGGGTGTTTAAGCCATTCCTGGATGTATTTGTGATAGTTTTTATAGATGATATTCTAGTTTATTCTAGATCAGAAGAGGACTATGCCAATCACTTA
>NW_025847674.1:0-1639 GCF_002878395.1 Capsicum annuum | reverse complement strand
GTGTAAAGTTTGCCACTT
Source organism: Capsicum annuum (assembly GCF_002878395.1). NCBI lineage: Eukaryota > Viridiplantae > Streptophyta > Magnoliopsida > Solanales > Solanaceae > Capsicum > Capsicum annuum. Next base: position 1,621 of record NW_025847674.1, on the reverse strand, counting down.
TGACACCTTTTGCTGAATCAGCAAATTTATATTGTGTGCGTGTATTACACGCGCCTGATGATGTGAAAAGTGACAAATAATATGCCGACACATGTCATTTTTCTAAAAAATAATTTTTAAATCATTAATTAATTTTTTTTCAAAAAAAATCAATAATCACCCCTTTCCCCAATAATTAATTTTAAATAAAAAATACTCAAATAATTTATAAATAATTAATTTAAATAAAAAGTACCCCTCCCCCTAACCTACCCACCCCACCAACCTTCTTCTTCAAACACCCTACCCACCACCACCACACCACCCCACCCCACCCACCCCATCAGTCCACCCACCCACCCCCACCCCACTAGTCCACCCATCTCGCTGCCTCCCCCACCCCACCAGTCCACTCATCCCGCCGCCTCTCCCACCCCACCCACCCACACACCTGCCACCCCACCAGTCAACTTTTAATTTTTTTAATTGATATTATTTGATTTTAATTTTTCTTCACGGATTTAGCTTTATTTTTTAATTTCTTTCATCATTTTTAATTTTTCTTCACTAATTTTTCTTGATTTTTATGCTTCGATTTTAATTTTTTTTATTGATTTTGTTTGAATTCAATTTTTCTTCACTAATTTAGCTTTATTTCTTAAGTATTCTTATTTCTTGATTTAATCATTCTTGTATTTTGATTTCTTCTTTCATAAAAGAAGTAAGATTCTTGATTTGACCATTTTAGCATAAGGATGTGTTAAGGTAAAAAATAGTGGTAAGTTAATGGATTGAAGAAAGAAGAACAAGAAGAAGAAGAAAAGAGAAGAAAAATAAAAATAATGCCACTGAAAAATTATGAAAATGCCACTAAAAATGAAGAAAATGCCACTCAAATTCGCCTTCAATGCGTGTGTCACACGCACCTTGCCAACTCAACAAAAAGTGCCAAAGTGGCACACTTGAAGGACACTTGAGGTGCCAAAATGGGACAATGTCCACTCGAGATGCCTAAATGAAAGATGATGCGTACTTAAGGACCTGCGTATGTATTCTGCCTTCTTAGAATGAAAAATATAACCATCAAGAACTACTCATGCATACATCACAACTTTCTCTACACATTGGACAAGTGTTGTTCTCCTATAGCCATGTAAATATGCAGCTTCTATGAAATATATATATGAACATGGAGTAATCACAACAACTGATTTCTCTTCAAAAATCTAATAAATTTCAAGATTCCAAATTTATTAGAATAAAAACTCAAAATTTAGCTAAAAGGGGGTGATGGGGAGTTATCAAGATTCAAAATTGGCATAATGCATAAACATGCCCTTTAACTTGACACCAAATCAAATCTATGATCTCCAACTTTGGGTGCGCACAAGTAGACACTTAAACTTGTATAAAGTTGAACAAGTAAACACATACGTCCTATGTGGCAAAATACACATAGGATGCCGCATAGGACAAGAATTGTCCACGTCGGATGCCACATAGGACATATGTGTCTACTTGTTCAACTTTACGCAAGTTTAAGTGCCTACTTGTGCCCATTCAAAATTAGAGGTCATAAATATAATTTGGTGTCAAGTTAAAGGGCATAAGTATTGTGCCTTCAAAATTCCAAAGAAACAAA
>NW_025847673.1:0-2233 GCF_002878395.1 Capsicum annuum | reverse complement strand
ACTTTACTAATAAACTTCTTAACATGCTATTTTTTTGAATAATTCTACTATAAAGCAACTAACATGAACTTATTTTATCATATCATGATTGTTAGAAGTTTATGAATTTAACTATTCATAATAGTAAATGAATATACCTATTATGGTAGGTTTGGTAATTCTAACCTTTGTTCCTCCATAGATTTTACCATTAAAATATACCTATTTTTTAATAAATAAGCAAAATATTTGTTGTGGACAAGAGATTTTGTGCTTCAATGCATGAAGGCTTACTTTCATCTGAGCAAGTGCTCGTTTATTTATATTCTTAGAAATGAAAATGCGTACACTATTTTTCTTTACATCTGTCAGCTACTTTACAAAAGTAAAAAAAATATTTCTGCAAAGTCCTAAAGCTAATGTCTAATCTAATAATGGCACTACTTGCCAAAAAAGAAAAGTCAAAAAGCCTAAGGCTACTTACATGATAATTTACGTAAAGCTATCTAGCTATTTTAAATCTTCCATATATTTTTTTCTCCTTTAATAACTTGAATTACTTTCTTTGTCTTCTTTTTTTATCCGTAGTTATCTTCTTTTTATTGCTCTGTATCTCCATTATTGCTTCATATCTTGCATCTTCCAGCTGTCGCTTTTATCTTCTTCTATTTCGGTTGAACTTCTGGGACAATATTATCTTCTCCATTACATTTTGAACATTGATGGTCTGAATATTTATGTCCAATTAACTTGCAATATCTAGTTAATAATTCTTCCAAAATAAATTTTTCTCTAATGGCTCTGGCGATAGGTTTTTTCTCTGGATTGAGTAACGTCAAGATCCATTGCCTAACGTCTTCCGTATCTGCTTCTCGTAGTTCCTTTGAATTTGAGTATACTATTACATTACCTCTAGAACAATAACTCTATATGGGATTTCTGTTGCGATAAGTGTTTGCTAACTCTTGAAGAATCGTGGATAGTCCAATAATTCTCTTATTTACATAAAATTTAGTATCTCTATTCTAGGTATTTCTGGTTGTTGAGTAATATCTTCTGGTATAATCATATCTTGGGTCATTCCTATTTTTACAACTTGTATAGGTGATTTAACTTCATCATATAATATCTCTGCTGGTGCTGTGTAAAATTTTATAAAAAATAGGTTACCTTTGGTTATTCTTTTAAAAATATTAAATGACTCATATATTTCTGGTATAGTGGATATTTCATTTCCGTCTTAGGTATATATGGTACTAAGTAGTCCATATTCGTAATAGTTTTTAACTAGACTTGGTTTGGTTTTGGGTAAAGCAATTAGCTTATTGTATCAGGTTAGCTTCTGAGTTATGTAATTCGTATGTGGTTCTTGAATGTTTATAGCTTTGGGGTTGGTATTTAAGAAGGTTTGTATTTTGTAAATATTTTCTATGTATGTTTGGGTTGTATAGTTGTAGGTCTTTTTGTCTTGGTTTAAACTATCTCGGTATGTGGTAATTTGTGGGGGTATGAACATAGGATCTTTTGGTGTATTTGGAATAAATGATTTATCAAATAGCCTGTTTAGGTTCATATTTGTGTTTTTCCTAACTTCTTTACTTGTACCTGCAGAAGTAGATTGATAAATATTATGGGTTTTATGGAGTATCCTAACATCTCCTTCTAGCTCTGGAATTTTAAAGTCTTCTAATCGACATAGCTCTACACACTGCTGAGTTAGCTGATTTGTAGCTTCGGATTTCAGTTTAACTTTATTAGTCTTTAGCTTTTCTATTTCATTACCCATACTGTCCACTTTCATTGAAAGCATAGTCAGGGTGTTGAATATCTTTTCTAGAGTATCCTCTTCTATTATATCAGTCTGTGTAGCTTTATCTTGATATGTAATCTGCAATAACATTTTTTTCAGTACTAATTACTTCAATTGTAAATGTGAAATTTAATATATTCAAGACTAGTCTCCGAATCTTTTTTGTTGTAACTGAATTTTGTATTTTCTTTGTTAGCAACCAACGTACCTGTGTATTATTTGTTCGTACAATAAACTTGTTATATACAATATATGGCTCAAATGCTAATAAACATTTATATAATGAACATAATTCTTTTCTATTTATTTCTCATTTTATTTCTATTTCATTGAACGTAGCTGAGTAGTATCTACAATGGTGTTCTAATTTTTCTTCTTCATATCTATATTTAAGTACTCCTCCATAACTACATTCACTAGCATCTGCTTCTACTGTATATATAA
>NW_025847672.1:0-1607 GCF_002878395.1 Capsicum annuum | reverse complement strand
ATACAGTTTTAAATAATTCAAAATAAATTCAAAGTAGGATGTAAGTACCTTTTAGGCTGACAAATATTATGTATCCAAGAGTTTAATTTAAGCCAGACGTAAGTCATTAAAGCGACCGTGCTAGAACCACGGGACTCGAGGGGTGCCTAACACCTTCCCCTCGGTCAACAGAATTCCTTATCCGGATTCCTAGTTTGCAGACCAAAAAAAAAAAAGAAAAATAAATAAAAATAAAAATAAAGAGTCATTTCCTTTTGAATAGGGATTCAATAAGGTGACTTGGAACACCCGAACTCGATTCCAAGTGACGACTCTGTAAATAAAATAATCCCTTTTCAAAACGTCACTTTAATTGGAAAAACCCATTTTCTCTAAAACCAACTCCCTAGCGGGGTCGGATGCGGTGAAAAACAGGGGTGTGACAGATGGCGACTCTGCTGGGGAGGTAACTAGAATTCGAGCTTTTATATTGACTTAATTGGATTTATTTAATTTTGATATTGTATATTGTTGATCTAAATGTGTTATTTGCCTACATGTTCAACTGCTTTGATATTATTTGAATTGCATTATAAACTGTCTTCTTTCGCGCACCCCTCTGAGTCTTCTAAGATACTGTTTATTCGGAGATGCGGTATATGCTCCCGAGCTTGAGATACCAGAGATGCGGCAATGCTCCTGGGAAGGATTCTGTAGTCACCCATGATTTAGGATGGGAAGGGACCAACAGTGAGGCCGGAAAGCCCTGCTACCGGTAAAGCTGTCCCTTGCCGACTCAAGTTGTCCGCTCGTTTCATTGACAGTGTAGATACCTAACTCCACCAGGTTAAACCTAACATAACTAGAACTTAGACATGGCTATCCCTAATAGGCTGCGTTTTATTTGTATCACGTGTATTTTTGACTTAGTGGGGCTCGACCCTAGGGTCGGGTTCGTCTCGGTCAGGTGTCACCTTTTGAGACCATCATCATGTACATTTTATGTGCTACTTGTTGCATTATAGGAAATGACATATCGAATGTGGATCAGCTTTTAAGTGAATTAATTGATTTAAAAGGGGGGGGGGGTAAATAAAAATTTTTAAGGGTTTATTTTGGAAAATATATAATATTTTTACCTAGAACTCTTCTGAAAAGATTAAGTGGTTTTAACGTCGTGGTCTCGTTATGTCCATTTTCTTTGGTTTTAAAATCTTTCTTAGGAATATCATAGAGCCCATTTTTGTCAAACACAATTAAAATTTTGTTAAATAATTTGGTCCACTATTTTGTTTTAATAATTTAATTATTTCTGATATGTCTGGTTCGAACGTCATCAAATTATTGTCTCTACTCTAGCATGTTTTAGAAGACTTAGATACTTCCTGTTTTGTCAGTTATTGTTTTCTCATGCGTTTTGAAATCTTATTCCATGTCGTTCCGTCAACTTCTTTCAAAAATTATTTTTGTCTTGCTTTAGGATGTTTAAAATTGAATTCTTATTTGCCATCATTATCCTATAGGGCAATATGAACTCAGTCGGAAGGAGTGACAAGAGGCCGAGGGATGATGAAGTACCCCATTTCATGGTGTTGGATAAAGTTCCAAAGCTATTGCGGATATGGTAG
>NW_025847671.1:1553-3138 GCF_002878395.1 Capsicum annuum | reverse complement strand
CGAAATTCCCTCGCTTCGAATCATTAGTGAAGCCGAAATTGACGATACTGAATGGGTCAAGTCTAGACTAGAACAATTATCGTTAGTAGATGAAAAAAGGTTGACGGCAGTTTGCTTTGGTCAATTATACTAGAAGAGGATGGCGCGAGCTTACAATAAGAAGGTACGTCCTAGAAAATTCGAGGCCGGCCAACTTGTGGTAAAATGCATCCTTCCACACCAAGAAGAGGCTAAAGGAAAGTTTGCTCCAAACTGGCAAGGTCCATACATAGTTAGACAAGTATTATCAAATGGAGCTTTGCAACTTGCAGATCTGGACGGAAAAATGACAGAAAAAGCTATCAATGCCGATTCAGTCAAAAGATATTATATTTGACACACTTGTGCTTAACATTCTCAAGTTGAGATGACGAAAGGCCATCATTTTACCTAACTAAATGTCATTAATCCCTTGTCATCCCTTCGAGCCTTATTTACCTTTCCTCGCTTACCCTCTTTAGAGTAAAACAAAAAGTGCATTACCATTGAACTACGTTCGACCTGATTTCTAAATGGATACGTAGGCAGCCCTATCTTGGGGTTCGGTCCGACTAAAAAAAATAAAAAAAAAATATATGAGATATATGTCCTATTGTCACTTTTATATGGCTCTCAAATTGTAACCTATCCTAAAAATCCTTTTTCCTTTGTCCATTAAAGACTTTCCGATCAATTTTTGAGAATGTCAAGCCTTGTGTGTTGTATATATAGATATCCGACATAAAAAAAAAACTTATTGGTGAAAACCCTCAGGGGCGCCATAAGACAATGATAAACGAGACAATCGAAATTAGAGAGGGCAATTGAGAAAATCCTAGAAGGAATGACTTTAGTCAAACAAAGTTTATCATGACAGGACAAAGATCAAGAAAGATGATTTGATTTGATTGAAAGGTGCAGCCTAATTTTAGATTAGATAGTTTTGAAAGGTCAAATGTCTACTCCAAATTGCGTGTCATGTTTCATTCAAGTTAATATATACCTCCAAATAAGCTTCCTTCCTTTACTATTAAAAATACCTTCTATTTTAACATAATTCTTTTATTTCTTCTTTCAACTTTTACTTATTTCATCTTACACGTTTTGTTTTTATGCGTAAATCTTGCATTCAAATGCAAAATAAAGAAAAATGCGCAAAATTGACCAGGGCTCCCAATGAAATTGAGCAGAGATTGTTGGGAGTTCACCACCTTGACAAGGACAGGGAGCCAGTTAAGATAAGGGTTACGAGTGAAGAATTTGAAAATGAAAAACAGAATCATACTGAAACAAACATAAATACAACGGAATTTGAAAGACGAAGATTCAAGCTCGCCAACAAATTAGTTTAATCAACCGTATCAAGTTGGGGCAAGGATAAGGCAAACCTCCAAGGGATTCAAGGCCACAAACCAACTGTCAAGTTTAAAACTCACAATATTTTTTCTTTCTTTACTTGAACAGGGGAAAAGCAATCTTGCGAAGTATAGTGAAAAAAAAAACAAGTATAGCAAAGTTAAGTTTTCTTAAATTTTCTCTTTTTGTTATACTCCTATAATTCTAAGTT
>NW_025847671.1:0-1453 GCF_002878395.1 Capsicum annuum | reverse complement strand
AAAAAAAAAAGAAAAAAATCCTAATCTTTCTCGTCTTCATAGGGCGCTATCCCCTAGTTGACATGTTATTCGTCTTCATAGGGCGCCTTCCCCTAGTTGACATCTTTTTCGTCTTCATAGGGCGCCATCCCCTAGTTAACATCTTATTCGTCTTTATAGGGCGCCATCCCCTAGTTGACATCATTTTCGTCTTCATAGGGCACCATCCCCTAGTTGACATCTTTATTCGTCTTCATAGGGCGCCATCCCCTAGTGGACATCTTATTTCGTCTTCATAGGGCGTCATCCCCTAGCTGACATCTTTTTCGTTTTCATAGGGCGCCATCCCCTAGTTGACATTTTTATTCGTCTTCATAAGGCGCCATCCCCTAGTGGACATCTTATTTCGTCTTCATAGGGCGTCATCCCCTAGCTGACATCTTATCTCGTGTTCATAGGGCGTCATCCCCTAGTTGACATCTTATTCATCTTCATAGGGCGTCATCCCCTAGTTGACATCTTATCTCGTCTTCATAGGGCGCTATTCCCGAGTTGACATCCTCTTCGTATTCATAAGGCGTCATCCCCTAGTTGACATCTTATCTCGTCTTCATAGGGCGTCATCCCCTAGTTGACATCTTATTCGTCTTCATAGGGCATCATCCCCTAGTTGATATCCTTTTCGTATTCATAGGATGCCGTCCCCTAGTTGACATTTTAGGAAATAAACCTTCCTATTTTTCTTCTTTATGTCTTCATATGGCATGACAATCCCTAGTCACATTTTTAGAAGCAAAAATCCTAATTCTTTTTCATGCATCCATTAGGCATAACTCCCTTGGTCGCATTATTAAGAATAGGGTTCTTATTTTATCGCGCTCCTAGCCTAAATTTCTATCCATTTATTTATTTATTTTTAAACTAGATTATAGTTTTTCTAATAACTCACAAAATTTTCCTAGTGTAAACTGGGGCAGAAAATTTTGTTTGTTTTGTTTCGTCTTTTTTGATGGCTTGCAGGTTTTCTGCAAAGCACAGATTTATCCAAGAATGGAATTTCATCTCCGGTCAGAATATAGAAGAATGATCAGGTTGAAGATAGTTAGAGTCAGCTCTGTATCTGTGGCGGCCCAACATCTCAAGAGACATCTTTTTAGCTTCTGATAAGGAGAATAAGCATCCAAAGCATTCTATGAATTGTTCTTTGGTAGAGTGTCAATGACTCAATCCGAGTTGCAAGTTCAAATCTCAAATCCTAACTTCAAGATCAAATCTTGAGATCGAGGGACCTACCAGAAGAAGGTGAGGCGATAACTGAAGATCCAAGAGGAGGATCTGAAGCAAGGGGATCAAGACAAATAGAATAAATAGGATCTTGTACTTTTATTTCTAGTTTCATTCTTTGATGTAATAAAAGGAGCAACGAACCGGAAACTCGACGGGACCTCAACTCGACTCTCCAATTCATCCACTC
>NW_025847670.1:316-2751 GCF_002878395.1 Capsicum annuum | reverse complement strand
TATGCGTAAGTCTTGCATCAAATGCAAAATAAAGAAAGACGCGCAAAATTAACCATGGCTCCCAGTGAAATTGAGCAGTGATTGTTGGGCGGTCACCACCTTGACAAGGACAGGGAGCCAGTTAAGATAAGTGTTACGAGTGAAGCATTTGAAAAGGAAGAGCAGAATCGTACTGAAACAAATAGAGATGCAACAGAATTTGAAAGACAAAGAATCAAGCTCGTCAATCAATTAGTTGAATCAACTGTATCAAGTTGGGGCAGAGATAAGGAAAACCTCTAAAGAATTCAAGGCCACAAACCAACCACCAATTTTTTATTTTTTTTTTTAAAAAAAACTCACAATTTTTTTTTCTCTCTTCGCTTGAACAGGGGCGAAGCAATCTTGTTGAAGTTTAGTGAGGAAAAGTATAGCAAAGTTAAGTTTTCTTGAATTTTTGCTCTTTGCTATACTCCTATAATTCCAAGCCCGTACTAATATAATAATAATAATAAGACCCCTCATATTTAAGACTGGGGCATTTTTTATTTTTTTTCTTTTAAAAAAATAAAAATAAAAATAAAAAAATAAAAATAAAAAATAAAAAATAATAATAATAAAAAAAAATTAATAAAAAAATCCTAATCTTATTTCGTCTTCATAGGGCACCATCCCCTAGTTGACATCTTACTCGTCTTCATAGGGCGCCATCCCCTAGTTGACATCTTACTCGTCTTCATAGGGCGCCATCCCCTAGCTGACAGCTTATCTCGTCTTCATAGGGCACTATCCCCTAGTCGACATCTTATTTCGTCTTCATAGGGCGTCATCCCCCTAGTTGACATCTTATTCGTCTGCATAGGGCACCATCCCCTAGTTGACATCTTACTCGTCTTCATAGGGCGCCATCCTCTAGCTGACATCTTATCTCGTCTTCATAGGGCACTATGCCCTAGTCGACATCTTATTTCGTCTTCATAGGGCGTCATCCCCTAGTTGACATCTTATTCGTCTTCATAGGGCACTATCCCCTACTCGACATCTTATTTCGTCTTCATAGGGCGTCATCCCCTAGTTGACATCTTATTCGTCTTCATAGGGCACTATCCCCTAGTCGACATCTTATTTCGTCTTCATAGGGTGCCATCCCCTAGTTGACATGATAGGAAATAAACCTTTCTATGTTCCTTCTTCATGTCTTCACAGGGTATGACAATCCCTAGTCACATTTTTAGGAGCGAAAACCCTAATTCTTTTTCATGCATTCATTAGGCATAACTTCCTTTGGTCACATTATTAAGAGTAGAGTTCTTATTTTATCGCACTCCTAGCCTAAATTTCTATCCATTTATTTATTTATTTATTTATTTTTAACTAGATTATAGCTTTGCTAATAACTCACAAAATGTTCCTAGTATAAACTGGGGCAGAAAATTTTGTTTGTTTGTTTCGTCTTCTTTGATGGCTTGCAGGTTTTTCGCAAAGCACAGGTCTATCCGAGAACGGAATTTCATCTCCGGTTAAAATATAGAAGAATGGTCGGTTTGAAGATAGTTAGAGTCAGCTTTGCATCCATAGCGGCCCAATATCTCAAGAGACACCTTTTAGCTTCTGATCAGGAGAACAAGCATCCAAAGTATTCTATGAACTGTTCTTTGGTAGAATATCAATGACTCAACCCAAAGTTTCAAGTTCAAGTCTCAAATCTTAATTTCAAATCAAAATTTTGAGATCAAGGTATCCACTAGAAGAAGGTGAGGCAATAACTGAAGATCCAAGAGGAAGATCAGAAGCAAGAGGACCAAGACAAATAGAATAGATAGGACCTTGTACTTTTGTTTTCAGTTTTATTTTTGATGTAATAAAAGAAGCAACGAACTGGAAACTCGACGGGACCTCAGCTCGACTCTCCAATTCTTCCACTCATTTCTACACCCATCGAAACTACACGTGACCTGATTCTCTTATAACCCGAGATATGTAGGATGCCCAAAGCCAGGGCTCGGTCACACCTCTTTCCCAATTATTTACGTATCAATATTGAATAAAGGATTGGGCCAAAAATTAGTCATGTTTACTTCTTTGCTTGAAAATCCTTTAAATTTCCAAGCAAAGAAGGACATTCTGTAAACACCTAATTTTTTACCAAACCTAAGTGTTTTTGCCATTTAGTGTTCAATTTTGTAGGGTCCAAATTAGATATTCTAAATTTAACTTATTTTTTACTAAATTTATTTTTAAAAAATTCTGAAAAAAAAAAAACTACAAAAATAGAGTCACATTTTAAATAAGTTTCATTTTTAGTTTTTATTTATTTATTTATTTAAAAAAAAAAAATTATTGTTTCTTCTTTCAATAAAGAATGGTGTGATATTTCTCAATCATATTCCCAAGACTAGTTATTAACTTATGTTATATTTTATTAGTTTTTAATTATTTTTATCTTATTAATAATA
>NW_025847670.1:0-216 GCF_002878395.1 Capsicum annuum | reverse complement strand
CACAACACTACTATATATAATACATAATACACACACACACGGACGACCAGAAAAAGAAAACCAAAAGAAGATTGAAAATCACGGCAAGAAAAAGAAAAAGAAATCAGAAAGAAAACAACGGAAGAAAGAAACAAAAAAAAAAAAGAAAAACAGAAGAGAAAAAGAAAGAAAAAAAAAGGGGGAAAAATCAAAGGAGAGGAAAAGAGGCGATAGGTT
>NW_025847669.1:0-2766 GCF_002878395.1 Capsicum annuum | reverse complement strand
GTAATAAGAATGTAATCAATGATTTTGTAAAAATTTGATTTTAAAAACAAAGAAATATTTTAAATATATAAAAAAAAAAAATCGTATCGCAAATATAGTTCAAATTGATGCATCTCTCCCAGCCACTGACAAGTATATATGTGCTTACACAAAAATATATGCTTATGTTTACATTATTATATTAAAGTGTAAAGTATCTTTGAAAAGTTATTTGAACTTTTTATAATTTATTAAAAATCTCTGCAACGACAAAATCATTTAAGTTTCAATAATCAAACGAGTAAGTTATATGTGTGAGACACGTGCGGTTAAACTAGTATAAAAAAAAAAGTTCTACAACCACAAGTATGATTTTCAGCGCCATATCTTATATAATATGAGGGGTGTGATTCTGCGCATCATTGAACTGATACGATACAACATAATAAATTATCCCATGTTGCATCTGTTGCTTCTACTTTTTTTTTTTTTCTAGACTAATTAGTTGTTTAGTTATAGAAGAAGTCTAATTGTAGATTTATAACTCGTTTGATCAAGGTTATTTTTCCTCAAAAGTAATTATTTTTTTCAAAAGTGGTTATTTTTAAAAATTAATGGGAGAAAATAAGTGTGTTTTTCTATTATATAGAAGAGGTGGTTTCGACCACCTCTTGCAATTACCAAAAAACCAACTACTTTCACTTAATTACATATTATGCCCCAATATATAATAATTTCATTATTTCATCATAATGGTTTAAATATTTAATATATTCTATTAATTTATATTAATTAATTATAACTACATATTGAAAGTAATTTTTTTTATTTATTTAATTGCCTATCATGTTCAAAACTAATTTGTTACCACAAATTACAATAATTAATAACTTAAAATATTTAAAAGACATACAGAAATTTTAGTGACTCTTACAAAAAATAACCCTCTACTCCCACTTAATTACATACCATGCCTCAATATATAATAGTTTCATTGTTTCATCATAATGATTTAAATATTTAATATATTCTATTAATTTATATTAATTAACTATAACTACATATTGGAAGTAAATTTTTTTTTTTTATTTAATTAGCTATCATGTTCAAAACCAATTTGTTACCACAAATCATAATAATTTCTTATCACATATAAAAATTTTATTGACTCTCATTATTTCAGCAATGCCACATAAATTGAGATAAAAAAAAGTACTGAAAATCATAATAATTAACAACTTAAAATATTTAAAAGATATATAAAAATTTTAGTTAACTCTCAAAATTGTATCGAAGCCACATAAATTGGGATACAAGGAGTAAATATATTATTTGATAATTATGTAAAAATTATTATAAATCACAATAATTAACAAGTTAAAATACTTTTTTTAAAATATATAAAAGTTCTATTCAACTCACAAAATTTTATCAGTGCAACATAAGTCATGACAAAATAAAAAATTATCTTAATTAATTACAAATAAATATTTAAAATAAATTAATTTTATTATTTTAATTGAATTTTATATAGTAAATTGGTCTTTTTATTTATTTATTTATTTTAGTAAATTTAAATTTTAAAATTAATTTTTTCTTATATAGAAATACTAATATTTTAACTTAACTTTAAAATTTTAAAGTAAAAAATTAATAAATTTAATTTAATAAAATAAATTTCTAATGAATATTTTCTTAGAATTTGTGTTGGGTCAATATGTATCAAGTTAAAAAGAAATAAAAAAATATATACAGTAAAATTTTATTATTGTGAAAGATCAATATAATGCACTATCCAATAATGTTTAATAATATCATATTTTGCATATGCAAATATAGCATCCCGTTTTAATTAATATATTATTTCGATGAATTATAGATGATTACCATTGGATATGATAAAATTATATTAATTTTTATAGTAATAACATAATCAGTCACTCTTAATTAATTTTTATGAGTCATCTAGGTATTAATAAAATAAATAATATTTAATAAAAATAAAATAGAACTAAAATGAGAAATTAATTCTTAATATTTTAAATTAATTTTTCGTCTTTCGAACAATGATTTTACTATATCACTCCTTATTATAAGTCATTTATGTATTAGAAAAATAAGAATAACAAAATGATATGTCAACATAAAATATTTGATTTACTATCAAAATTATATTAGTGCCACATAAATTAGGACGATACAGAAAAAGATATAAAGAAACACATATTATTTGAAAATGAAATAAAAAGTACTGTAAATAACAATAATTAAGAAAAAATTTTAAAAAAATTGACTGATTTCTGCTTCAGCTGCTTCAGTCGTGAATTTACTATATCACCCCGAATTAATTATTATGGTCATTTAAGCATTGTGCCACATAAGTTGAGATAGAAAAAATATTATAAATCACAATGATCAAAAATTTAAATTATTTTAAAAATATAATTGGCTATTGTCGACACAAAACATTAGACAAGGAGAGTAGCATATATTATTCAAAAATTAACATAAAAAGTATTATAAATTACAATTGTTAACAACTTAAAATATTTTTTAAAAAATAATATGTTATATGTTTCAAAAAAATTATATGAAAAATACTAGAAATCACAATAATCAACAACTTAAAAAATTTAAAAGATATAAAATATTTGGTCGGCTCTTGAAATTATATTAGTGTCACTAAAATTGGAATAGAAGAAAAGTATTATAAATCACAATAATTAAAAACATAAATTATTTTTAAAATATAATTGACTATCAATGCCACAAAAATTTGAACAAGAA
>NW_025847668.1:480-1119 GCF_002878395.1 Capsicum annuum | reverse complement strand
TCACAAACACAATCAAATTTGATTATTGATACCTGTAATTGGAATATTGTATTTTCACTATCTTCATCAAAATTTTAGGCGACCATCAATAGTATTGGATGCACTATGTTTTTTGAATTGTTGATTATGGAAAACATTTTTTGAATTTGAATTTGACTTGAGTTGCTAATTTGAATTACCCTTTTTTGATTTAAATTTATGTTTGTGGTAAGAAAAAGAGTCATATAAGGTAAAGGAATCTAAGTAATTAAATATTGCTTGAATTAAGGAACAGTTTCTTCCATTTTAAACTCTAACGGATTAGAGTTATATTAGGAATGGATTCTTTATTTGTATATGTATTTATGTAGCAATATTTTACTTAAATACATAATACAACTTGCTATTTTTCGTAATTTTGAAACTGTTGTTATAAAAGTTATAATTAAGGGTCTATAGTTGCTATTTCTCAAATTTTCCATTTACAATATTCCTTCATCTTCCTAGCACTTTCTCTCTCAAACACAAGTAGCGGGACTGTAGATTTTGAGTAATAAATGATAATTAAGTTACTTTGTATAAGGAATTTTTATTTAACGAGCATTTTGTCTAATTTCTTCTTTTATTAATGCTTCTAAAAAGAAGGTTTAATAGATTAAT
>NW_025847668.1:0-380 GCF_002878395.1 Capsicum annuum | reverse complement strand
TATAAAAGTTATAATTAAGGCTCTATAGTTGCTATTTCTCAAATTTTCCATTTACAATATTCCTTCATCTTCCTAGCACTTTCTCTCTCAAACACAAGTAGCGGGACTGTAGATTTTGAGTAATAAATGATAATTAAGTTACTTTGTATAAGGAATTTTAATTTAAAGGGCATTTTGTCTAATTTCTTCTTTTATTAATGCTTCTAAAAAGAAGGTTTAATAGATTAATTATAAACATAATCCTATACGAACATGAGTTGCTCCACCCTTAATCAGAAATCTCGAGTTTGAGCCTTGGTATGGAGAAAATCCTGATGGGTGCTTCTGATTTTGAGTTCAAGTTTTGCTCTTTTGCTAGCTTAATCGATTTTGTCATTTTT
>NW_025847667.1:968-1551 GCF_002878395.1 Capsicum annuum | reverse complement strand
CATATATATCACCTCTTTTGAGGGGAACCAATGATAATTCCACACTACCTTGTTCGCCGTCAACCCCTCCAAGTACTCCTTCCAAGCTCTTATTCCTTCGGGAAAGTTTTGGTTCTCCATCCTCTTCTCATGGCCCTTGATATAATCATTCCACTCGACTCGAAAGTCTACAACAAATGGATGGTAACGAATATGCTCGAGCATCCATAGCTGCAATAGAATGTTACATCCCTCAAAATAGTCTGCTCCACTTTTGCACATCGTCAGGGCCCGATAAATGTCTGCCAAAATCATGGGCACAAGGGTGACCTTAGGATTCTTCTCAAAAGCGGTAATAAATGCAGCTAGATTGGTGCTGATTTTTCCTCCTCTCTTCGAAAATACCATGATTCCCAAAAAAGCCACTATGAATGCTTCAGAACTGTGCTTTTTCCAGGTTTGGTAGCATCCCCCATTGTTAAGTTCTGATTTAAACAACTCGAATCCCCTTTCTTGACCATATCTTTCGTATAAAAATTCTAGACGAACCCATCCATTTTCCAGGCAGCCTCCTATGTTCTTCTTTTTTATGTGCAATAGCTCG
>NW_025847667.1:0-868 GCF_002878395.1 Capsicum annuum | reverse complement strand
CCAAGTGTTTATATACTTCTCCCTGTTCATAGTCAGTCATATTGTCATACCATGTCCTCAATAGCTTTGGAACTTTATCCAACACCATGAAATGGGGTACTTCGTCATCCCTCGGCCTCTTGTCGCTCCTTCCAACTGAGTTCATATTGCCCTATAGGATAATGATGACAAATAAGAATTCTATTGTAAACCTCCTGAAGCAGGACGAAAATAATTTTCGAAAGAGGTTGACAAGATGACATGGAATAAGATTTCAAAATGAGCATGAGAAAATAATAACTGACAAAACGGGAAGTATCCAAGTTTTCTCAAACATCCTAAAGTAGAGACAATAATTTGAGGACGTTTGAACCAGACAGATTAAATTATTAAAATAAAATAGTGGACCAAATTATTCAAAATGTTTGACAAAAATGGGCTCTATGATATTCATGAGAAAGATTTTAAAACCAAAGAAAACAGACATAACGAGACCACGACGTCAAAACGCCATAATCTCTAAAAGAAAGTTCCATGTAAAATCTTATAAAAAAAAAATTTTATTTAACCCCTTTTTCAGATCAATTAATTCACTTAAAAGCCGGTCAACATTCGATATGGCGTTTCCTATAATGCAACAAGTAGCACATAAAATGTACATGATGGTCTCAAAAGGTGAAACCTGACCTAAACGGACCCGACCCCAGGGTCGAGCCCCACTAAGTCAAAAATACACATGATACAAATAGACGCAGTCTATTAGGGATAGCCATGTTCAAGTCCAGTTATGTTAGGTTTAATCTGGTGGAATCGGGTATCTAGATTGTCAATGAAACGAGCGGACTCGAGTCGGCAAGGGACAGCTTTACCGGTAGCAGGGCTTTCCGGC
>NW_025847666.1:0-1045 GCF_002878395.1 Capsicum annuum | reverse complement strand
GTTTGGTAGCATCCCCCGTTGTTAAGTTCTGATTTAAACAACTCGAATCCCCTTTCTTGATCATATCTTTCGTACAAAAATTCTAGACGAACCCATCCATTTTCTAGGCAGCCTCCTATGTTCTTCTTTTTTATGTGCAATAACTCGAAAAATCTTTCGGAAGTGACATGCTTCGGTATCATAGGTTCTCCTCGATGAAGGTTCTTTCCCTTTCCAATAAACGCCCTTATTTCCTCCAGTGTGGGAGTAAGCTCAAAATCGGAGAATCGGAATACGTTGTTTGGAGGATCCCAAAACTGTACCAAAGATTCTATCACGTCTCTTCATGGTTCAACATTCAACAAACTCCTTAAAAATCCCAAGTGTTTATATACTTCTCCCTGTTCATAGTTGTAAACACCTAATTTTTGACCAAACTGAATGTTTTACGTCATTTAGTGTTTAATATATACATTTAATTTTTATCTTATTTTTACAAGATTGCTTTTAAAGTTTGGAAAACTACAAAAATAAAGTCATATTAAAATAAGTTTTTTATTTATTTATTTTTATTACTTATTCATTTATTAAAAAAAAAAAGAATTTTCAAAAAATATATTTGTTTTCTTCTTTTAAATTTTAAATAAATAATCTAGTGATATTAATATTTCCTTAGTCATATCTCTAAGACTAACTACTTAACTTATCCATATTTTATTAGTTTTAAATAAATTTCATCATTTTTATTTTGTTTAAATTATTACTAAAAAAAAAAAAAAGAGAGAGAGAAGATAAAGTCAAATCCTAAAATCTACCCAACTCCCATGTTTCCCAATTACCCTACACCTCCTCTCCCACGTTCCCCACTATTACCCAACACAATATAACACACACAAACACTTGAACAAGTCGAAAAAGGCAACATATAGAAAAGAATCAGAAAAAGAAAAAAAGGAGGAGAAGTCAACACAAAAGCAAAACATTAAGAAAAAGAAGAAGAAAAACAATAAGGAAAAAAAAAAAGAAATAGTAGTGAATCAAAAGGCAAACAAACGAGAGAGCAAAT
>NW_025847665.1:417-1071 GCF_002878395.1 Capsicum annuum | reverse complement strand
ACAAACAAATGAAACACATGCAATTATAAATATAAATACAATACACAGTCAACTTACAAATATAAAATGATCCTTTTAAAATATAAGTGTGAATTATATAAAATATATGTGACTGTGCAAACTATAAAATACAAATACAAGTTTGAAGTCTAAAAAAACAAATACAAATGCAATTGTATTAAGTAGCTTGCTCCATCTTTATTCTATTTCATATGGTTAAGGATCCACATAACCCTTGATTTATGGGAAAGTCCAGCTTCATATATAGTATTTTCATTATCCTAAAAAAACAAAAATAGAAAGAAAAATCAAAAAAGAAAAAAAAAAGAAGAAAGACAGGTAGAAATTAGAGATGAAAGAGAGAAAAAAAGCGTAAAAAAGGAATTGAAGAAAAAAATACGAAAAAAAAATCAAAGAGAAAAAATAATGAAAAAAGAGAAAAGAAAAAAGAAAAAATAATGAAAAAAGAGAAAAGTTAAAAGAAAAAAAATGATCGTGAATACAAATACACTGAGTGATTATGATATTTCAGTCATTATCCATAATTTGTGCTCGATTTAACCATATTCTTCAAAAATTAAAAAAAATATAAAACTAAAATACAACTAAAAAAATGAGAAAGAAGTAAAAACAAAAACAATAAAAAATAGAAAA
>NW_025847665.1:0-317 GCF_002878395.1 Capsicum annuum | reverse complement strand
TAGAAGAGAGGTAGAAAAAAAAAAGTTTAAAAAAAAACATCAAGTTGATATGATATAAAAGTTTTAAGTTTTAAACTTTAGAAGTTAACGTGGGTTAGAACCATTATTACCTCATCCATATTTGACTAAATCTATATTTATCCATATTTATATGAATAAATTACACTCTAAATTATTTTTACTCGATCCATATTTAACCCGTTCAAATTCAATCTAGTCCGTCAGTTTGGCCTAGCTATATCTACGTGGCCTCTACCACGTATGATATTGAAGCTTTACAGTACACACTAGAAAGCCAATTAAACAAACAACGGGTC
>NW_025847664.1:356-2700 GCF_002878395.1 Capsicum annuum | reverse complement strand
CCCAGACTTGAACTTGTTGAGATGTGTTAATATTCAGGAAGTTGAAAAAATCATGAATGAGGTACATTCGGGGGTGTGCGGTTTACATATGAATGGCTATGTTTTAGCGAAGAAGATTATTCGGGCAGGATATTATTGGTTAACTATGGAGCGAGATTGCTTTCGCTTTGTTCGCAAGTGTCATCAGTGTCAAATTCATGGTGATTTGATTCACTCGCCGCCGTCAGAGCTGCATCCTATGTCTACTCCTTGGCCATTCGTTGCTTGGGGCATGGATGTAATCGATCCAATAGAACCAAAAGCTTCTAATGGGCATCGATTCATACTGGTCGCTATTGACTATTTCACTAAATGGGTAGAAGCTGCTACTTTCAAATCAGTCACGAAGAAAATAGTAGTGGATTTTGTTCATTCGAACATCATATGTCATTTTGGTATACCAAAGTCCATTGTCACAGACAACGCAACCAATCTCAATAGTCATCTAATGAAGGAAGTTTGTGAGCAATTCAAGATCATGCATTATCATTCTACCCCTTACCGTCCTAAAGCAAATGGAGCCGTTGAAGCAGCAAACAAGAATATTAAAAAGATTCTTAGGAAAATGGTCCAAGGATCTCAACGACAGTGGCATGAGAAATTATCGTTTGCTCTTTTAGGATACCGTACAACTATCCGTACATCGACTGGCACAACTCCTTATTTACTAGTCTATGGGACCGAAGCTGTAATACCCGCAGAAGTCGAAATTCCCTCGCTTCGAATCATTAGTGAAGCCGAAATTGACGATACTGAATGGGTCAAGTATAGACTAGAACAATTATCATTAATAGATGAAAAGAGGTTGACGACATTTTGCTTTGGTCAATTATACCAGAAAAGGATGGGAGCTTACAATAAGAAGGTACGTCCTAGAAAATTCGAGGCCAGCCAACTTGTGGTAAAATGTATCCTTCCACACCAAGAAGAGGCTAAAGGAAAGTTTGCTCCAAACTGGCAAGGTCTATATATAGTTTGACAAGTATTATCAAATGGAGCTTTGCAACTTGCAGATCTGCATGGAAAAACAACAGAAAACGCTATCAATACCGATTCAGTCAAAAGATATTATATTTGACACACTTGTGCTTAACATTCTCAAGTTGAGATGACGAAAGGCCATCATTCTACTAAATGTCATTAATCTCTCGTCAGCCCTTCGAGCCTTATTTACCTTTCCTTGCTTACCCTCTTTGGAGTCAACAAAAAATGCGTTAGCATTGAACTACGTTCGACCTGATTCCTAAATGGATACGTAGGCAGCCCTATCTTGGGGTTCGGTCCAAAAAAAAAAGAAAAAAAATGAGATATATATCCTATTGTCACATCTATATGGCTCTCAAGAAGGAATGACTTTAGTCAGACAAAGTTTATCATGATAGGACAAAGATCAAGAAGGACGATTTGATTTGATTGAAAGGCGCAGCCTAATTCGAGATTAGACAGTTTTGAAGGGTCAAATGTCTACTCCAAATTGTATGTCATGCGTTATTAAAGTCAATATACACCCCCAAATAAACTTTCTTACTTTACTGGTATAAATACTTCCTATTCAAACATAATTCTTTTATTCCTTCTTTTAATTTTTCCTTATTTCATTTTTTACACGCTCTGTTTTTATGCGTAAGTCTTGCATTAAATGCAAAATAAAAAAAATGCACAAAATTGACCATGGCTCCCATTGAAATTGAGCAGAGATTGTTGGGCGTTCACCACTTTGACAATGACAGAGATCCAGTTAAGATAAGTGTTACGAGTGAAGCATTTGAAAATGAAGAGCAGAATCATACTGAAACAAATAGAGATGCAATAGAATTTGAAAGACAAAGAATCAAGCTCGTTAACCAATTATTTGAATCAACTGTATCATGTTGGGGCAGAGATAAGGAAAACCTCTAAAGAATTCAAGGCCACAAACCAACCACCAATTCTAAAACTCACAATTTTTTCTTTGCTTGAACAGGGGCAAAGCAATCTTGTGAAGTTTAGTGAAAAAAAGTATAGCAAAGTTAAGTTTTCTCGAATTTTCTCTCTTTGCTATACTCCTATAATTCTAAGCCTATACCAATATAAATAAGACCCCTCATATTCAAGACTGGGGCATTTTTTTTTCCTCTTAAAATAATAATAATAATAATAATAATAATAATAATAATAAAATAAAATAAAATAAAATTAAAAAAAATCCTAATCTTATTTCGTCTTCATAGGGTGCCATCCCCTAGTTGACATCTTACTCGTCTTCATAGGGCACTATCCCCTAGTGGACATCTTATTTCGTCTTCATAGGGCACTATCCCCTAGT
>NW_025847664.1:0-256 GCF_002878395.1 Capsicum annuum | reverse complement strand
TCATAGGGCGCCATCCCCTAGTTGACATCTTATTTCGTCTTCATAGAACGCCATCCCCTAGTTGACATCTTACTCGTCTTCATAGGGCACTATCCCCTAGTCGACATCTTATTTAATCTTCATAGGGTGCCATCCCCTAGTTGACATCTTATTTCGTCTTCATAGGGCGCCATCCCCTAGTTGACATCTTACTTCGTCTTCACAGGGCGCTATCCCCTAGTTGACATCTTATTTCATCTTCATAGGGCGCCATCCC
>NW_025847663.1:9560-19655 GCF_002878395.1 Capsicum annuum | reverse complement strand
GGAAGGATCCGACAAGCACCAAGTGGCACTTTTGAAGAGTTCAAGCAGCATAGACTAGCGGTCACATTGAAAATTTTGTAGATAAAGTGCTAAAGAGAAGTGACCTGAGGAATTTCCCATACGTCCTTCCTTCCACTAAGGGCGGTAACCTTAGGTATCCTTGTGTCCTTCGCTTTCAGGGTTTTAATCTGCTCTTCAACAGCTTTGTCTTTCTCCAGCAGCGATTAGTTTGCACGTTTTGATTCCTTCCTCAGTTTTTATAGGAACATCGTCCTACAAAGCAAAAGAACGAAACAAGCTTTACAAATCTTTGAATCGTCCTACTGTTGCATGTTTGACGCTATGCAATGACACGATCAATGAGAACTCTTGAGTTCATTTATAAAGCATAAATCAAACTTAAAACATCTTCTCTAGATAAGCAATCTAGTTACAGTGCTTGTCGAAAAGTTAAAAGATGGATCAATGGAAGGAACAATCTTGAGCATGAAAGGAAGGAACAACGCTTAATATAAGCGACCATTCCTACTGACAAAGAGCTGCATGTCACACTACACCCCTATTTTCGAATTGGAGGAAAACAGAAACATTACTACACATTTCTTACTGATATGAACAACTATAGAACACTTTACAACGATAAACAAGAGAAACCCGACAAAGTTTGAACTAATTTCTGACATACATCACCTAGTCCTTTTTCAATAAAGGACTATAGCAGAACTTTGGACAACACGGAGATGGACTTTCAACTTCAGGAGACAACCCAATTGATGGGAAGTGATGAGGGCGGCCGAATTCCTAAACACTGTTGGAAATTTCAAACGAGTTCAGGCTGAAGAGGATGTGTTATAGTAGAAAGGGGACGACAGAGGTACATTGAAAGTAGGAGCAGCTTACAGGTTGATGGATCACCCAACTCAACAGAATCCTACGTGGCCGTGGACACAAATTTGGAAATGCAGAATTCCATAATAAGTTTCATGTTTATATGGCTGCTCGCTAAGGAAGCATCTCTGACCCAGGATAATGTAATAAAAAGCGGGATAACCTTATGTTCTAGGTGTTTCCTATGTGGGGAAACTTCAAACCTATGTTGCTCGGACTCTTTAAAAACGTCGACCGGTGTGTGTAGGATCCTCCAAAACTAGTGTATTTTGAAGGATCCGACATGGTGCGGCAACATTTTTGGAGAGTCCGAGCAACTTAACCTCAAACTGTAAAACATCTATTTCTACACTGCAAATATACTCAGCATCTATGGAGGATGTTCTTGAATCTCAAAGGCATATCTTGGACCATGCCTAGGACAGTCACTGAAGTTCTAATAAGCTGCGAAGAGACACGTGTTATTTCCGAAGCCAGAGGTAGATGGAGAATTATCCTTGCTTCAATATGGTGCGCAACATGGAAGAAATGAACTTCTAGGTGTTTTGAAAGCACAGAGAATAGCGTGCAGAACGTTAAGCTAAACTACATTTTATTTTTGTGTTTTTGGTGTAAGCAATTATACTCGAATGACATTGTCTCTATAATTGATGTTTTAGACTCAATTTAGACATAGAGCAGTCGAGTTTTGAGTACATCTGTATATAATGTTTTAGTACAACCCATGTACTGTTGTGATATAATACAAAGTTACGAAGTTCAAAAAATATAAGTGATAACCGCCCAAATCAGTGAAGGTGATACGATCCAACAAGGAATTGATACGGATAATCCGCTGATACAAAATCAAGATAGCATTATGATAGCCAATCGATCAATAACATTCGATGCAAACCCAAATTAGATAAGAGTCGGTCATATTAGTACAGCACATCCATTGCGCTCAATACGAACTCATTTCACGTCCAATACTAGATGATCTGTATTTGAAAGTAAATTAGTAGTTCTCTGAAATTAAGGGGTTTCTAAATCTCACACTTATATTTCTAAATGGACATATAAGTGTAACTATAATAAGAAGAGTCCCGCAGAAAATCAAACCTAACGTAAGTGCAAATAACAACTAAGTCTTAATCTAGCTAATTAATAATGCTCCACGCATTCCATTCTTAGCTAAATCCATATCGATTTCAAGACATATCTTCGTATATCATGTCATTCTCCTGAAAGATTGAGCTTACATTTCTGAACTGTCTTCATTTATGCACCACGATCCTGTGTAATCTCACCTCACCTTCATTCTGCTTATGGAGCTAAAATTGCGCATATTTCTTATTGGTTCTACTTATTCTAAACTTACTCTTTGTCTTACTTCAACACCTAAAACCCATACTCTTTATGGTACCTCTAAGTAGTTCCAACTTCCGAATGATTCACTTGTTACATATCACAATTAAATACAAATAGCATGTATCATGGGGTATCATCCTGTCTGCTATCGGTACTACCCCATCCATAAGTAGAGTAAACAAATACTACATATCCATAAGTAGATTGAACAAGTATTTAATTAGGACTTAGGAACCAACATATTGGGGGATTGGGGTGTGTGCGTGTGTGCGTGCGTGTGTGTGTGATAGTGTATCACGTCCACGACAAAAGACAAGCTATTGACAAAAGGAATCACCCTGAAGCACCGGTACAAAAGCTCAACTTACAATCAGCTAAAGAAGAATGATCCAATATCGGTATCATTACATGAAACAGTTGTCAAATGAAACACTTCCAATACACAAGCCCAGTAAATGAATAATAAAGATAAACCATTTTCAGAACTAGTATGTTAAACAATAATTCCAACTTTTGGAGAACTCCCGAGTAGTGCCAATGGTAAGTTAAAACAATATCATTTGCAAATAGCATGTCCCTTGGAACCTCAGCATACTGTTTTGTACTATTGGTACTACACTAGTCCACAAGTTCATATTATGAATTTAGGAAACCATAATATCAGGAATAGACACCGTGCATTTCACGTCCAAGACTAAAGACGAGCTAGTGATAAATGGAATCACTCCGAAGCACCAGTACAAAAGCTCAACTTACCATTGTGCTAAAAAAGAAATATCCAAAATCACTATCATTATATAGAAAAAGAATCTTCAAATGAAACACATTAGATAAACAAGACCATAAACCATTTTCACAGCCAGCACAGTAGTCTGAAATTCACCATCGACTACAACAACAACATACCCAGTGAAATCCCATAAGTGGGGTATGGGGAGGGTAGGGTGTAGGCAAACGTTACCCCTACCTCGTGTAGGTAGAAAAGCTGTTTCCGAAGGATCCTAGGCTCAAGTACAAAAAATCAAAGTAGGTATAAAAGGAAAAACAACAATGAAGAAAAGCAACTAATAAGTGTTAAAAGTTGCTTTAAGGAATAATACACGTGATTTATTTTTCGTTTTTCTCTGGCTTTTTTACATACAACTCCTAGTGAAATTGAGATTGCTATTTTTGGTAGGAAACTGATTAGTTGTTTCTGTTATTTTTGGTAGCAAATACGTTGTCTTTTAATGGTATTTAAGCTATTTTTAGTTGTAATAGCGACTATTTAGGGAGGAGTTGATGATCAATAAAATATGCAGCTTTACCAGAAAAGAAAAATAAACTTCTCTGCGTCTCTTCTCTTCTAACTGATCTCTATTTTCAGCCGCTAAGTTCTTGGCTCTCCTTGCTACGTTATTTTAATATTATTAAAACCAACAATAAGGAAACAACAATAAAAAAGTAGTGCGATAACTGAAACACAATATACAACAAATTCACCATCAACTAGGAAGGTAAAAACATAAATTATATGTTTAGGGTACTTTGAGGGCAAAGAAATGAAAAAGTCAAGAACTTTACTAGTATTTGGACCTCTATCACAGTAATCACCCAAGAAAATGATAAGGGCAGTCTCAAAATCAGATGGACCAATACAAAATTCAAGATTTGACCATAAATTTTGAAGCTTTTCTTTGTAGCCATGGATGTCACCTATACAACAAACCACCCTTGGCTCGAGTCCAACAAATCAAAGTAGGTACGAAAAGGAAAAACGACAGTGAAGAAAACATAGCAACTACTAGGGAAACAGTAACTATTAACGACAGTGAACAAAACATAACAACTAATAAGGAAACAGTAACAACAACAAAGTAGTGCGATAACCAAAACACAATAAACAACAAACTCACAATCAACTAAAAAGGGGCAACCCGGTCCACTAAGCTCCTGCTATGTGCAGGGTACGGAGAAGGGTCCCGCCACAAAGGTGTATTGTACTTAGCCTTCCCTCTGCAAGAGGCTGGTCACATGGAAACAACTTGTCCAGTTAATCCAAGGCTCTCATTCAAACACACAATCAACTAGGAAGGTAAAAACAGAAATCATAACTAAAACCAATTCAACAGGCAAAAGCCAAAACAACAAGAAGACAAAACGGAACCATACCAGCAGAACCATGAGGAACACCATAAGACTCAAAAGTAGGAGCATCATCATAAATAGACCCTTTATAATCAATACCCTTTACAGCATTAAACTTAACACTATGATTCCCAGCCCATCTCCTCCCTTGCAAATGCATATTCTCAAAGCCTTTACCTTTATACCACCCTTCTCTTTCCTCATTCATTTCATACTCTTTCCATGTTCCACAAAACTCAGTCCCATCAGGTAGACTGGGAAGTACACCCAAGAATGCCGCAAATGCAAAATCATGATTCCCACACAGAAAAACATGGGATTGTTTAGGATACTTTGAAGGTAAATCAATGAAAAAGTCAAGAACTTTACTAGTATTTGGACCTCTATCACAATAATCACCCAAGAAAATGATAAGGGCAACTTTACTAGTATTTGGACCTCTATCACAATAATCACCCAAGAAAATGTTAAGGGCAGTCTCAAAATCAGATGGTTCAATACAAGATTGAAGATTTGACCATAAATTTTGAAGCTTTTCTATGTAGCCATGGATGTCACCTACACAAATCACCACTCTTGGTTTTGTGGGGGTTGGTGGATTATTGTCCTCCATTGTTTTTGATGTTTTTTGTGTCTGTATGTAAGTATTGATGGAGTAAATATTGGGAGGAAAGTGATTCTTGATTTATTTATTTATTTATTTATTTATTATTATTATTATGTTCGGGTCAGTTTTTGTCCACTAATTTCATGACATATGGATCATTTTCCATTATCACAACAGATAGAGAATAACTCTACCCTTAACATGACACATCATGATTCTCGACGTACTCCATTGACTCTTTACTAATATTTGGACCGCTATCATAATTATCATCCAAGAAAATGACAAGGGCAATTTCAAAATCAGATGGATTAATACATGATTCAAGATTTATCCATAAATTCGGAGTTTTGTTATGTAACCATGGATGTCACCTGTACACAAACCAAGTCCACCCTGAAAACTGTGCGCTATAATACACCAATTTAGTCCATTTGCGTCGTTTCACCCATTTGATCACCCAAACCACTCCGTTCTCAAAAAAGGCCCACACTAGGCCGGTCCCTAGCCTGCCTGGGATAGCCTGGTCAAATTTTGACCAAAATCACGCCCGAACCCTGGACCCACCCCGAAAACCGTGGGCTATATAGCATACTGATTTAGCCCGAAAACTGCCCATCCACGCCGTTTCACCTGTTTGACCACCCAAACCTCCCTGTTCTAAAAAAGGCTCACACTAGGCCGCTTCACAGCCCGCCTGGGGCAGTACGATCGATTTTTGGCCAAAATCACGCTCGGTGCTTAGGCCCACCCCAAAAATCGTAGGCTATAACACACCGATTTGACCCGAAAAAGGCCTGTTCGCCTGTTTGACTATCCAAACTGCCCCGTTCTAAAAAAAAGCCCATACTAGGCCGTTCCCCGGCCTGCTTGGGGCAGCCCGGAAGATTTTCGGCCAAAATCACGTCCGGTCCCACCCCATTTGCGTCGTTTCGCCCATTTGTCCACCCAAATGGCCATAAAAAAATAAACGAACCACACTGGGACGATCTCCAACCTCCTTGGCACACCCCGATCTATTTTCGGCCCATAACACGCTTGGACCCCGGGCCCACCCTGAAACTGTGGACTATAGCACACCAATTTGGCCTGAAAATGCGCCGTTCATGCCGTTTCGCCCGTTTGTCCACCCAAATGGCCATAAAAAATTAAACGAACTACACTGGGACGATCTCCATCCTCCCTGGCACGCCCTGATTGATTTTAGGCCCACAGCACGCCCGAACCCCGGGCCCACCCCCAAAATCGTGGGCTATAATCCACCGATTTGGCTCGAAAATGTCCCGTTCGCGCCGTTTCGCCAGTTTGTCCACCCAAATGGCCACAAAAAATTAAACGGACCACACTAGGACGATCCCCAAACTCCCTGGCATGCCCCGATCAATTTTCGGCCCACAGCACTCCCGAACCCCGAGCCCACCCCCAAAATTATGGGTTATAGCACACCGATTTAGCCTGAAAATGCCCCATTCGCGCCGTTTCGCCTGTTTGTCCACCCAAATAGCCACGAAAAACTAAATGGACCGCACTGGGACGATCCTCAAACACTCTGGTACGCCCCGGTCGATTTTTGACCCACGCCATGCCTGGAGCCTGGGCTCATCCCCAAAACCGTGGGCTATAGCACACCGATTTGGTTCGAAAATGCCCCGTTCTGGCCGTTTCTCCGGTTTGTCCACCCAAATGGCCACGAAAAATTAAATGTACCATAATGGGACGATCCCCAACCTCCCTGGCACGCCCTGGTCAATTTTCGGCCCATAGCACACCCGGACCCTGGCCCACCCCCGAAACTGTGGGCTATATAGCACACTAATTTAACCCAAAAATGCCCCATTCGCGCCGTTTCGCCCGTTTGTCCACCCAAATGGCCATGAAAAATTAAACGAACCATACTGGGACGATCTCCAACCTCCCTGGCACGCTTCGTACGATTTTTGGCCCACAACACGCCCGGACCCCCCAAAACCGTGGGCTATAGCACACTGATTTGGCCCGAAAATACCCCGTTCATGCTGTTTCGCCCATTTGTCCATCCAAATGGCCACGAAAAATTAAACGGACCACACTGGGATGATCCTTAACCTCCCTAGCACGCCCTGATCAATTTTCGGCCCACAGCACGCCCAGGCCCCGGGCTCACCCCCGAAACCATGGGCTAGGGCACATTGATTTGGCCCAAAAACATCCCATTCACGTCGTTTCGCCAGTTTATCCACCCAAATGGCCATGAAAAATTAAACGTACCACACTGGGACGATCCCCAACTGCCCTAGCATGCCTCGACCGATTTTTGGCCCACAGCACACCCGGACCCAGGCCCACCTCCGAAACCGTGGGCTATAGCACATCAATATAGCCCGAAAATACCCTATTAACGTTGTTTCGCCCATTTTTCCATCCAAATGGCCATTAAAAATTAAACGTACCACACTGGCACGATCCTCATCCTCCCTGGAACGCATCGGTCGATTTTCGGACCACAAAACACCCGAACCTCGGGCTCACCCCCAAAACCGTGGGCTATAGCACATCGATTTGGCCCAAAAAATGGTCCGTTCGCGCCGTTTCGCCCGTTTGCCCACCCAAATGGCCACGAAAAATTAAACGGACCATACTAAAATGATCCCCAAACTCCCTGGCACGCCTCGATCAATTTTTGGCCCACAGCACGCCCGGACCCTAGGCCGACCCCTAAAACCGTGGGCTATAGCACACCGATTTGGCCAAAAAATTTTCCGTTCGCGTCGTTTCGCTTGTTTGTCTATCCAAATGGCCATGTAATGATCCCCAACCTCCCTGGCACGCCCCGATCGATTTTTAGCCCACAGCACGCCCGGACCCCGGGGTCACCCCAAAACCGTGGGCTATAGCAAACCGATTTAGCTCGAAAATGCCCCGTGCGCACCGTTTCGCCCATTTGTCACTCAAATGGTCATAAAAAATTAAACGGATAACACTGGGACGATCCCCAACCTCCATGGCACGCCCCGGTCAATTTTTCACCCATAACACGCCCAGACCTCGAGCCCACCCCCGAAACCGTAGGCTATAACACACTGATTTGGCTCGAAAATGCCCCGTTCGCGCCGTTTCGCCCTTTTGTCTACCCAAATGGTCACGAAAAACTAAATGGTCCATACTGGGATGATCCCCAACCTCGCTGGCATGCCCCAATCGATTTTTGGCCCATAGAATGCTCGGACCCCGAGCCCACCCACGAAATCGTAGGCTATAGCACACCGATTTGGCCTTAAAATACCCCATTCGCACTCTTTCACCAGTTTGTCCACCCAAATGGCCACGAAAAATTAAACGTACCATACTGGGACGATCTCCAACCTCCATGGCACGCCCCAGTCAATTTTCGGCCCACAACACGCCCGGAACCCGAGCCCACCCCCAAAACCGTGGGTTATAGCACACTGATTTGGCTCGAAAATGCTCCATTCGCGCCGTTTCGCCCGTTTGTCCACCCAAAAGGTCACGAAAAATTAAATGGACCATACTGGGATGATCCCCAAACTCCCTGACACGCCCCGATCAATTTTTGGCCCACAGCACACCCGTATCCCAAGCTCACCTCCGAAATCGTGTGCTATAGCACACCAATATTTCCCGAAAATGCCCCATTCGTGCCTTTTCGGTCATTTGTCCACCCAAATGGCCACGAAGTATTAAACGGACCACACTGGGACAATTCCCAACCTCCCTAGAACTCCCAGTTGATTTTTGGCCCACAGCACGCCCGGACCCCGGCCCAATCCCGAAACTGTGGGCTATAGCACACCGATGACTTGAAAATACCCCATTCTAGCCGTTTCGCCCGTTTGTCCACCCAAATAGCTATGAAAAATTAAACATACCACACTGGGATGATCAACAACCTCCCTGGCATGCCCCAATCGACTTTCGGCCCTCAGCACGCCCGGATCCCGGGCCCAACCCCAAAATCGTGGGCAATAACATACTGATTTTGCCCGAAATTGCCCCGTTCACGCCGTTTCGCCCGTTTGTCTACCTAAATGGCCATGGCAAATTAAACGGACCACACTGGGACAATAACCATCCTCCCTGGCATACCTTGGTTGATTTTTGGCTCACAGCACGCCTGTACCCTGGTCCCACCCCCGAAACCGTGAGCTATAGCACACCGATTTTGCTTGAAAATGCCATCTTCGCTCTGTTTCGCCCGTTTGTCCACCCAATGGGTACGAAAAATGAAACGGACCACACTAGGATGATCCCGAAACTCCTTGGCATGCCTCGATCGATTTTCGTCCCACAGCACACCCGTACCCCAAGCCCACCTCTGAAATCGTGTGCTATAGCACACCAATTTGGCTTGAAAATGCCCCATTCGCACATTTTCACTCGTTTGTCCACTCAAATAGACACGAAAAATTAAACAGACCACACTGGGATGATCCCAATCTCTCTGGCATGCCTCGATCAATTTTTGGCCCACAGCATGCCCAAACCCCGAGCCCACCTAAAAACCCGTGGGCTATAGCACACCGATTTATCCCAAAAATTCCTCGTTCGCGTTGTTTCGCCTGTTTGTCCATCCAAATGGCCATGAAAAATTAAACGGATCACACTGAGACGATCCCCAACCTCCCTGGCAAGTACCGGTCAATTTTCAGCTCACATCACATCGGACCCCGGGCCCACCCCCAAAACCGTGGTCTATAGCACACCGATTTGGCCTGCAAATGCCCCGTTCGCTTTGTTTCACTCATTTGTCCACCAAAATGGCCACGAAAAATTAAACAGACCACACTAGGATGATCCCCAACCTCCCTGGCATGCCCCAATTAATATTCAGCCCGCAGTACGCCCGGACCCCGGGCCCACCCCCAAAACTGTGGGCTATAGTGCACTGATTTGGCCTGAAAATGCCCCGTTCACGCTGTTTCGCCCGTTTATCCTCCCAAATAGTCACGAAAAATTAAATGGACCACACTGGGACGATCCTCAACCTCCCTAGTATGCCCCGATCAATTTTTGGCCCACAGCACGCTCGGAGCCTGGGCCACCCTCGAAACCATGGGCTATAGTACATTGATTTAGCCCGAAAATGCCCCATTCGCACCGTTTCACCCGTTTGTCTACCCAAATGG
>NW_025847663.1:0-9460 GCF_002878395.1 Capsicum annuum | reverse complement strand
AAATGGCCACGAAAAATTAAATGGACCATACTGGGACGATCCCCAACCTCCCTGGCATGCCTAGATCAATTTTCGGCCCACAGGACGCCCGAACCCCGGGCCAACCACCAAAACTGTGGGCTATAGCACACCGATTTAGCCCAAAAACACCCCATTCGAACCGTTACGCTCGTTTGTCCACCCAAATGGCCACAAAAATTAAATGAACCACATTGGGACGATCTCCAACCTCCCTGGCTCGTCTCGATCAATTTTGGCCCATAGCATGCCTGGACCCCAGGCCCACACCCAAAACCGTGGGATATAGCACACCGATTTTGGCTCGAAAATGCCCCGTTCATGCTGTTTTTCCTGTTTGTCTACCCAAATGGCTACGAAAAATTAAACAGACCACACTTGGACGATCCCCAACCTCCATGGCACGCCCCAATCAATTTTTGGCCCATAGCATGCCTAGACCCCGAGCCCACCCCCAAAACCGTGGGCTATAGCATACTGATTTGGCTTGAAAAAGCCTCATTCGCGCCGTTTCGCCCGTTTGTCCACCCAAATAATCACGAAAAATTAAACGGATGACACTGGGATGATTCCCAACCTCCCCAGCATGCCCCGATCACACCAGAATCCCGAGTCCACCCCTAAAACTGTGGGCTATAGCACACTGATTTGGCTCGAAAATGCCTCATTCGCCCCGTTTTGCCCGTTTGTCCCCCCAAATAGCTACAAAAAATTAAACAGACCACACTGGGTCGATCCTTAACCTCCCTGGGATGTCTCGGTAGATTTTTGGCCCATAGCATGCCCGAACCTCGGGCCCAACCCTGATACCGTGGGCTATAACACACTGATTTGGCCCGAAAATGCCCCGTTCGAGCCGTTTCACTCGTTTGTCCACCCAAATATCCACAAAAAATTAAACGGACCACACTGGGATATCCTTAACCTCCCTGGCATGCCCTGATCAATTATTGGCCCACAGCACGTTCAAACCCCGGGCCCACCCCCAAAACCGTGGGCTATAGCACACCGAATTGGCCTGTAAATGCCCCGTTCGCGCTGTTTTGTCCGTTTGTCCACTCAAATGGTCACAAAAAATAAAACAGACTACGCTGGGATGATCCTCAACCTCCCTGGCATGCCCCGGTTGATTATCGATCAACAACACGCCCGAACCCTGGCCTACCCTCAAAATCGTGGACTATAGCACACCGATTTAGCCCGAAAATGCCTCTTCCATGCCGTTTCACCTGTTTGTGCACCCATATGGCCAGGAAAAATTAAACAAACCACACTGGAATGATACCCAACCTTCCTGGTATGCCCCGATCGATTTTCAGCCCACAACACACCTGGACCCCGAGCCTACCCCTAAAATTGTGGGCTATAGCACACTGATTTAGCCCTAAAATGCCCCCCTTTTCGCTCGTTTGTACACTCAAATGGCCACAAAAAATTAAAGGGACCACATTGGGACGATCCCCAACATCCCTGCCACGCCCTGGTCAATTTTCAGCCCACAGCACGCTCGGACCCGGGGCCCATCCCCAAAACTGTGGGCTATAGCACACCAATTTAGCTTGAAAATGCCCCGTTCGGACCGTTTCGCCTATTTGTCCACCCAAATGACCATGAAAAATTAAATGGACCATACTGGGACGATCCCCCGCCTCTCTGGCATGCCTCGATTGATTTTCAGTCCACAGCATGCTCGGACCCCTGGCCCACTACCGAAACCGTGGGCTATAGCACACCGATTTGGCTTGAAAACACTCCATTTGCACCGTTATGCCCGTTTGTCCACCCAAATGCACACAAAAAATTAAACGAACCACATTGGGATGATTTTCAACCTCCCTGGCATGCCCCTGTCAATTTTTGGGCCATAGCATACCCGAACCCCAGGCCCACACCCAAAACCGTGGGACATAGTACACCGATTTGGCCCGAAAATACCCCGTTCGCTCCGTTTGGCCCGTTTGTCTACTCAAATGGCCTCAAAAAATTAAACAGACCACACTTGGACGATCCCCAACCTCCCTGGCATTCCTCGATCAATTTTCAACCCATAGCATGCCCGGACCCCGGGCTCACCCCTGAAACCGTGGGCTATAGCATACCGATTTGGCTCGAAAATGCCTCATTCTCGCCGTTTCGCCCGTTTGTCCCCCCAAATAGCTACAAAAAATTAAACAGACCATACTGGGTCGATCCTTAACCCCCCTGTCACGCCCTGATCGATTTTTGGCCCACAGTATACTCGGACCTCGGGCCCGCCCCCGACACCATGGGCTATAACACACCGATATGGCCCGAAAATGCCCCATTCACGCAATTTAGCCTATTTATCCACCCAAATAGCCACGAAAAATTAAACGGACCATACTGGGATGATCCCCAACCTCCCTGGCATAGCCCGATCGATTTTCGGCCCACAACATGCCCGTACCCGGGCTCACTCCCAAAATCGTGGGCTATAGCACACCGATTTGGCTAAAAAATGCCCCGCTCATGCCATTTTGCCCGTTTGTCCACCCAAATGGTCACAAAAAATTAAACGGACCACAATGGGACGATCCCTAACCTTCCTAGCATGCCCTGGTCGATTTTCGGCTCATAGCACACCCGGACCCCGGGCCAACCCCCAAAACCATGGGCTATAGCACACCCATTTGGCCCGAAAATGACCCATTCGCGCTGTTTTGCCCGTTTGTCCCCCCAAAAGGCCACAAAAATTAAACGGACCACACTGGGATGATCCCAAATCTCCCTGGCATGCCCCGGTTGATTTTCGGCCCTTAGCATACCCGGACCCGAGCTTACTCCCGAAATCATCGGCTATAGCACACCGATTTGTTTAAAAAATGCCCCGTTCACGCCGCTTCGCCTGTTTGTCCACACAAATGGCCACGAAAATTAAACGAACCACACTGGGACTATCCCCAACCTCCTTGGCATGCCCTGACCAATTTTTGGCCCATAGAACGCCCGAACCTCGGGCCCACCCCCAAAACAGTTGGCTATGGCACATCGATTTGGCCCGAAAATGCCTCGTTCTAGCCATTTCGCCCGTTTGTTCACCCAAATGGCCACAAAAAATTAAATAGACCATACTTGGATGATCCCCGACCTCTCTGATACGATGCAATCGATTTTTGGCCCACAGCACGCCCGAACCTCGGGCCCACCCATAAAACCGTGGGCTATAGCACACCGATTTGGCCCGAAAATGCCCCATTCTCGTTGTTTTGCCTTTTTGTCCACCTAAATGTCCACGAAAAATTAAATGAACCATACTGGGACGATCTCCAACCTCCCTGGCACACCTCAGTCGATTTTTGGCCCTCAGAATGCCCGGACCCTAGGCCCACCCCTGAAACCATGGGTTCTTGCACACCGATTTGGCATAAAAATACCCCGTTCACGCCGTTTAGCCCATTTGTCCACCCAAAGGGCTACCAAAAATTAAACGGACCACACTGGGATGATCCCCAACCACCTTGGCATGCCTCGGTCAATTTTTGCCCCACAACACTCCCGGACCCCGAGCTCACCCTCGAAATCATGGGCTATAACACACCGATTTAGCCAAAAAATTCCCCATTCACGTCGTTTTGCCAGTTTGTCCACCCAAATAGCCACAAAAATTTAAACGTACTACACTGGGATGATCCCCATCCTCTCTGACATGCCCCAGTCGATTTTGGGCCCACAGCACGCTCGAACCCCGGGCACACCCCCAAAACCGTGGGCTATAACACAACGATTTGGCTAAAAAATGCCCCGATCGCGCTGTTTCGCCCGTTTTTCCACTCAAATGGCCACGAAAATTTAAACGGACCACACTAGGACTATCCTCAATCTCCTCGGCATGTCCCGATCGATTTTTGTCCTACAGCACGCCCGAACCCCGAGCCCACCCCCAATACCGTGGGCTATAACACACCGATTTGGCCCAAAAATGCCCCGTTCACGACGTTTTGCTCGTTTGTCCACCTAAATAGCCACAAAAAATTAAACGGACCACACTGGGACGATCCTCAACCCCTCTAGTATGCCCCGATCGATTTTCGGCCCACAACACACCCGGACCCCAAGCCCACCCCCAAAACCGTGGGCTATAGCACACCAATTTAGCCCAAAAATGCCCCGTTCGCGCCGTTTCGCCCATTTGTCCACTCAAATGGCCACAAAAAATTAAATTGACCACACTGGGATGATCCTCAACCTCCCTGGCATGCCCCGGTCAATTTTTAGCCCACAGCACGCCCAGGCCCATTGTTCACCCCTAAAATCATACGCTATATCACATCGATTTGGCTCAAAAATGTCCCATTGGAGTCGTTTCGCCTGTTTGTCCTCCCAAATGGCCACGAAAAATTAAACGAACCACACTGGGACGATCTCCAACCTGCCTGGCACGCCTCGGTCGTTTTTTGGCCCACAGCACGCCCGAACCCCCGGCCCACCCCTAAAAACGTGGGCTATAGCACACCAATTTTTCTAACAAAATGCCCTGTTCGCGTTATTTCACCCGTTTGTCCACCCAAATGGCCATGAAAATTTAAATGGACCACACTGCGACGATCCCAAACCTCCTTGGCTTGCTCCGATCGATTTTTGTCCCACAACACGCTGGGACCCCGGGCTCACCCCGAAAACCATGGGTTTAGCACACCGATTTAGCTCGAAAATGCCCCATTCACGCCGTTTTTCCCGTTTGTCTACTCAATTAGCCACAAAAAGTTAAACGTACCACACTGGGACGATCCTCATCCTTCCTGGCATGACTCGATCGGTTTTTGGCCCATAGCTCGCTTGGACCCCGGGCCCAACCTCCCTGGCATGCCCCGGTTGATTATCGGTCCACAACACGCCTGAACCCAGGGCCACCCCCGAAACCGTGGGCTATAATACACCGATTTAGCCCAAAAATGCCCCGTTCACGCCGTTTGTGCATCCATATGGTCACGAAAAATTAAACGAACCGCACTAGGATGATACCCAACCTCCCTGGCATGTCCCGGTCGATTTTCAGCCCACAGCCCACTCGGACCCCAACCCACCCTCAAAACTGTGGGCTCTAGCACACTGTTTTGGCCCGAAAATGCTCCGTTCGCGCCGTTTTCCACGTTTCTCCACCCAAATGGTCACAAAAAATTAAACGAACCACACATATATGATCCCCAACCTACCTGGCACGCCTCAATTGATTTTCGTCCACAGCACGCCCGGACCCCGAGCCCACCCCTGAAATCATGGGATATAACACACCGATTTAGCCTAAAAGTGCCCTGTTTCGCCCGTTTGTCCACTAAAATGGCCACGAAAAATTAAACGGACCACAATGGGACAATCCACAGCCTCCCTAGCTCGCCCTAGTTAATTTTTAGCCTACAGAACGCCCGGACCCTGGGCCTATCCTCGAAACCGTGGGCTATAGCACACCGATTTTGCCCAAAAATGCTCCGTTTGTGCCGTTTCGCCCATTTGTCTATCTAAATGGTCACAAAAAATTAAACGGACTACACTAAGATGATCCCTAACCTCCTTGGCATTCCCCGCTCGATTGTCGGCCCACAGCACACCCGGACCTCGGGCTCACCCCCAAAACCATGGGCTATAGCACACCAATTTGGCTCGAAGAAGCCCCATTCGCGCCATTTCGCCTGTTTTCCCCCCAAAAGGCCATAAAAAATTAAACGGACCACACTGGGATAATCCCCAACCTCCTTGGCATGCCTCAATTGATTTTCGGCCCACAGCACGCCCGAAACCGAGTTCACCCCCAAAATCATGGGCTATTGCACACCGATTTGGCTAAAAAATGCCCCGTTCACGCTGTTTCGCCCGTTCGTCCACCGAAATGTCCACGAAAAATTAAATGAACCACACTGGGACGATCCCAATCCTCCCTGGCATGGCCCAATCAATTTTTGACCCATATTACGCTGGATTCCGAGCCCATGCCCAAAACCATGAGCTACAGCACACCAATTTGGCCCGAAAATGCCCTGTTCATGCTGTTTCGCCCGTTTGTTCACCCAAATAGCCACAAAATTTAAACGAACCAACTGGGACGATCCCCAACCTCCCTGGCATGCCCCGGTGAATTTTTCTCCTATAGCACGTCCGAACCCCGGGTCCACCCCCAAAACTGTTGGCTACAACACATTGATTTAGCCCAAAAATGCCTCGTTCTGGCCGTTTCGCCGTTTGTCCACCCAAATGGCCACAAAAAATTAAATGGACCATACCGAGATGATCCCCAACCTCCCTGGCATGGTCCGATCGATTTTTGGTCCACAACACGCCTGAACCTCGGGCCCACCATGAAACCGTGGGCTATAGCACACCAATTTGGCCCAAAAACGCCACATTCGGGCCGTTTCGCCTGTTTGTCCACCCAAATGGCCACGAAAAATTAAATGAACCACACCGGGACAATCTCATACTTCCCTGGCACACCTAATCGATTATCGACCCTCTGCACGCCCGAATCCCGGGCCCACCCCCAAAACTGTGTGCTATTTGGCCCGAAAATTCCCCGTTTGGGCCGTTCCGCCTGTTTGTCCACCCCAAGGGCCATAAAAAATTAAACGGACCATATTGGGACGATTCTCAACCTCCCTGGCATGACTCGATTGATTTTTGGCTCACAACACGTGCGGAGCTTGGGCTCACCCCTAAAACCATGGGCTATAGCACACCGATTTTGCCCGCAAATACCTCATTCACGTGGTTACGCTCGTTTGTCCACCCAAATGGTCACAAAAAATTAAATGTACCACACTGGGACGATCCCCATCCTCCCTGGCATACCCCGATCGATTTTTTGCCCACAGCACATCCGAACCTCGGGCCGACCCCCAAAATCGTGGGCTATAGCACACCGATTTGGCTCGAAAATGCCTCGATCACACTTTTTCGCCTGTTTCTCCACTCAAATGGACACAAAAAATTAAACGGACTATACTAGGACTATCCTCAAACCCCCTGGCATGTCCCGATCAATTTTCTGCCTAGAGCACGCCCGGACCCTGAGCCTACCGCAAAATTTGTGGGCTATAGCACACCGATTTGGCCCAAAAATGTCTCGTTCACATCGTTTCGCTCGTTTTTCCACCCAAATGGCCACAATAAATTAAACGAACCACACTGGGATGTCCTTCTAGCACTCCCCGATCAATTTTCGACCTATAGCACGCTTGGACCCCAAGCTCAACCCCAAAACTGTGGGCTATAGCACACTAATTTTGGCCAAAAATGCCCCGTTTGTCCACTCAAATGGCCACAAAAAATTAAACGAACCGCACTGGGATGATCCCCAAACTCCTTGGCATGCCCCGGTCAATTTTCAGACCACAGCATACCCGGGCCCCAGGTCCACCCCCAAAACCGTACATATATCACACCAATTTTGGCCTAAAAACCTCCCATTCACATCGTTTTGCCTGTTTGTTCCCCCAAATGGTCACGAAAAATTAAACGAACCACACTGGGATGATCTTCAACCTCCCTGGCATGCCTCGGTAGATTTTTGGCTCGCAGCACGCCCGAACCCCTAGCCCACCCCCAAAACCGTGGGCTATAGCACACAAATTTTGCACAAAAATACTCCGTTCGCACCATTTTGCCCGTTTGTCCCCCCAAATGGCCACAAAAATTTAAATGGACTATACTGGGATGATCCCCAACCTCCCTGGCTTGCCCTGATCGATTTTTGGCTCACAGCACGCCCGGACCCCTGGCTCATCCCCAAAACCGTGGGTTATAGCACACCGATTTGGCCCGAAAATGCTCAATTCATGCCGTTTCGCCCGTGTGGCCATCCAAATGGCCACGAAAAATTAAACATACAATACTGGGACGATCCCATCCTCCCTAGAATGCTCGGGTCAATTTTTGGCCTACAGCACGCCCGGACCTTGGGCTAATCCCTAAAATCGTGGGCTATAGCTGCTCGATTTAGCCCAAAAATGCCCCATTCGCAAATTTTTGCCCGTTTGACCGCCCAAATGGCCACAAAAAATTAAACGAACACTACTTGGACGATCTCCAACCTCCTTGGCACGCCTCGGTCAATTTTTGTCCCATAGCACACCCGAACCCTGGGCCCAGCCCCAAAATTGTGGGCTATATCACACCGATTTGGCCCAAAATGCCCCGTTCACGCTGTTTTGCCAGTTTATCCATCCAAATCGCCACAAAAAATTAAATGGACCACACTAGGACGATCCCTAACCTCCTTGGCACGACCCAGTCAATTTTTGACCCACAACATGCCCGAATCCTGGGCTCATCCCCAAAATCGTAGGCTATAACACACCGATTTGGCCCGAAAATGCACAATTCACGCCGTATCACCCATTTGTCCACCCAAATGGCCATGAAAAATTAAACGTACCACACTGGGACTATCCCCATCTTTCCTGGCATGCCCCGATTGATTTTCAGCCTATAGTATGCTCGGACACCGGGGCCTACGCCCAAAATCGTAGGCTTTAGCACACCGATTTAGCCCGAAAATACCCTGTTTGCGCTGTTTTGCCCGTTTGTCTACCCAAATGGCCACAAGAAATTAAACGGACAAAACTGGGACGATCCCCAACCTCCCAGGCACGCCACGGTCAATTTTTGGCCCACAGCACGTGTGGACCCCAGCCCCACCCATGAAACCGTAGGCTATAACACACCGATTTAGCCCTAAAATGCCCCGTTTGTGCCGTTTCGCCTGTTTGTCTACTCAAATGTCTATCAGAAATTAAACGGACGACACTGGGACGATCCCAAACCACCCTGGCACGCCCTGATCAAATTTTGGCCCACAATACGTCGGACCCAAGGCCCACCCCCAAAATCGTGGGCTATAGCACACTGATTTACCCTGAAAATGTCCCGTTCACGCTGTTTTGCCTGTTTGACCACCCAAATGATCACGAAAAATTAAACGAACCACACTGGATTGATCTCCAACCTCCCTAGCATGCTCCGGTTGATTTTTCGCCTACAGCACACCCGAACCCCGAGCCCACCCCTAAAACCGTGGGCCGTAGCAGACTAATTCTACCCAAAAATGCACCATTTATGCCATTTCGCCCGTTTGTTCCCCCAAATACCTACAAAAAATTAAACGGACCACACTGAGATGATCCCCAACCTCCCTGGCATGCCCCGGTCAATTTTTTCCTACAGCACGCCCGAACCCCTAGCCCACCCCTAAAATCGTAGCCTATATAGCACACCAATTTGGCCCAAAAATGTCTCGTTCATGCCGTTTCACCCATTTGTCCACTCAAATGGTCACAAAAAATTAAACGAATCACACTAGGACGATCCCCAACCTCCCTGGCATGCCCCGGTCAATTTTAGGCCCACAACACGCCCGGACCTTGGGCTCAGCCTCGAAATCGTGGGCTATAGCACAAAGATTTGGCCCGAAAATGCCCCATTCACGTCGTTT
>NW_025847662.1:0-1287 GCF_002878395.1 Capsicum annuum | reverse complement strand
TCTCTTATAACCCGAGATATGTAGGATGCCCAAAGCCAGGGCTCGGGTTATAAGAGAATCAGGTCACGTGTAGTTCCAATGGGTGTAGGAATGAGTGGATGAGTTGGAGAGTCGAGTTGAGGTCCCGTCGAGTTTCCGGTTCGTTGCTCCTTTTATTACAAAATATAAAACTGGAAACAAAGTACAAGATCCTATCTATTCTATTTGTCTTAATCCTCTTGCTTCCGATCTTCCTCTTGGATCTTCAGTTATTGCCTCACCTTCTTCTAGTGGATCTCTTGATCTCAAAATTTTGATCTTTAAGATTTGAGACTTGAACTTGAAACTTGGATTGAGTCATTGATACTCTACCAAAGAACAGTTCATAGAATACTTTTGATGCTTGTTCTCCTGATCAGAAGCTAAAAAGATGTCTCTTGAGATATCGGGCCGCTGTGGATGCAAAGCTGACTCTAACTATCTTCAAACTGACCATTCTTCTATATTTTAACCGGAGATGAAATTCCTTTCTTTGATAGACCTGTGCTTTGCAGAAACCTGCAAGCCATCAAAGAAGACAAAACAAACAAAATTTTCTGCCCCAGTTTACACTAGGAAAATTTTGTGTGTTGTTAGAACAACTATAATCTAGTTTAAAAATAAATAAACGAATGGATAGAAATTTAGGCTAAGAGTGCGATAAAGTAAGAACCCTATTCTTAGTAATATGACCAAAGGGAGTTATGCCTAATGAATGCATGAAAAAGAATTAGGATTTTCGCTCCTAAAAATGTGACTAGGGATTGTCATACCCTGTGAAGACATGAAGAAGGAACATAAGAAGGTTTATTCCCTAAAATGTCAACTAGGGGATGGCGCCCTATGAAGACAAAATAAGATGTCAGCTAGGGGATGGCGCCCTATGGAGACGAATAAGATGTCAGCTAAGGGATGACGCCCTATGAAGACGAATAAGATGTTAACTAGGGGATGGCGCCCTATGAAGGCAAAATAAGATGTCGACTAGGGGATAGTGCCCTATGAAGGCGAGATAAGATGTCAGGTAGGGGATGACGCCCTATGAAGACGAGTAAGATATCAACTAGGGGATGGTTCCCTATGAAGACGAATAAGATGTCAACTAGGGGATGAAGCCCTATGAAGACGAATAAGATGTTAACTAGGGCATGGCACCCTATGAAGACGAATAAGATGTCAACTAGGGGATGGCGCCCTATGAAGACGAGTAAGATGTCAACTAGGGGATGGCGCCCTATGAAGACGAGTAAGATGTCAACTAGGGGATAG
>NW_025847661.1:1058-2013 GCF_002878395.1 Capsicum annuum | reverse complement strand
GATTGCATATATTTTCTAGGATTCATCCGGAATCTAGCATGCGTTCAACATATGTTATTTTCATACGTATTTAGATAATTTAAGTTGTTAACTATTTTAATTTATAATATTTTTTATGTAATTTTCAAATTAATATACGTTACTTTTATTTTCCAAATTATTGTGGCATTAATAATCAATTATATTATAAAAATAAATTAAGTCTTTAATATTGTGATTTATAATACTTTTTTCTATTCCAATTTCAGTGACACTAATATAATTTCAAGAGTCGACCAAATATTTTATATCTTTTAAACATTTTAAGTTGTTAATTATTGTGATTTCTAGTATTTTTCATGTAATTTTTTTGAAATATATAATATATTAAATTATTTTTAGATATTTTACTCTAAAATTCATATCAACTCTGTCAGTTGTAGTAGCAATAATATGGCAGAGGCGTTGTGAATATCAAGGATACACTAATTTCACTCTCGAACTAGACTCCACAATCATAACCAACAAGCTGAACAACAATCTTGTCACTAATATGAAGCTGAAAAAGTTGTGGACAACATCAAAAGTATCAAGAATAGAATAGGGATTCAAGTAACTCACTATTTTCGGGAGGGGAATCAAGTTGCTGACTAGTTAGCCAAATTGGCTTCCACCTCTACGCAGATTCTTATCACTCAGTCTCTTTCTCATCTTCCTAGACAGGCTAGAGGCTGCATCCAATTAGATAAATGGATGATGCCTAGTCTTAGATGTAAATATGACAAATCCAACTTCGTTGTTAGCTAGCATAGATTTATGTATGTACCAGAAGGCAATATAATTATTTATACCTTCTGGTAGGGTGATATCACTTATGATTGATATCACTAATGGTTTTCTGTTGTATCGAGGTCAGGCCTAGCCCCCCTCAAAATGTAAATCCTATTCTAAACTAATTTTAGACTGATGCTCTACC
>NW_025847661.1:0-958 GCF_002878395.1 Capsicum annuum | reverse complement strand
ACAGTCTAGAGGCTGCATCCAATTAGATAAATGGATGATGCCTAGTCTTAGATGTAAATATGACAAATCCAACTTCGTTGTTAGCTAGCATAGATTTATGTATGTACCAGAAGGCAATATAATTATTTATACCTTCTGGTAGGGTGATATCACTTATGATTGATATCACTAATGGTTTTCTGTTGTATCGAGGTCAGGCCTAGCCCCCCTCAAAATGTAAATCCTATTCTAAACTAATTTTAGACTGATGCTCTACCCGACGCCTCGGGCTTCCATCACGAACGTCCTCCGGGTACAAAAATATTTTGGTGCATTCCCCGGCGAACAAACACAAATACCTCGGGGCATTCCCTGGCCAAATGATACATTTGATCCAAAAAACAATAAAACCAAGCCATTCAACACATGTTTCAAGCATTCAATATTCCACAATTCCTAATAATTCGCCTACCCCTTATCTTTTACCTACCCGTTTCAACTTAAAGCATGATACTACCACATTAAACATCAACAATGAATGAAAATACGACAATATTCACTTTTTATCAATCTTTGCAATTCCCGCCCCAAAACAATCTATTATAATTCTCAAACGAGGTATCATTTCATCATATAATCCAAGTAAATGAACGACGCATCAACACAAGGAACTATCCATTACCAACAGAGAAATCAACGTCAAACATTCAATTCAATGCATCAAATATGACAAAACAACGAAATAAAAGAGAGTGAATAGAATTGTACCGCGATTTTTATTTCAATCCGTCAAAATTTTGATTGGAGCTTCGACGGGAATACCTCAAACGACAAAGCGTCGACTCCGAACTCGCGAATTGAATAAAACCCAACACTAGACTAATCTTCGAGCAACCCGAACGAGTGTTTCGATATCGTGGCCGTTTTTCGTTTTTCTCCTCTCTCGCGCGTTCACAAATCACTTCTCCCTCAATTCACT
>NW_025847660.1:0-1378 GCF_002878395.1 Capsicum annuum | reverse complement strand
AAAGCTCAGAGCCAATAATGAAGAGAGAAGGAGAGAGGGGATCACCTTGTTTAAGGCCATGGGAGGAGCTAAAAAACCCCACCTCAGTTCCATTAATGAGAATGGAATACCTGCATTGGC
The DNA here is from genome assembly GCF_002878395.1 of Capsicum annuum. Taxonomy (NCBI): domain Eukaryota; kingdom Viridiplantae; phylum Streptophyta; class Magnoliopsida; order Solanales; family Solanaceae; genus Capsicum; species Capsicum annuum. The sequence goes on along the minus strand of NW_025847660.1, from coordinate 1,258 downwards.
AATAATCCTCCAAATCATATCCAGCTAAATACCAGAAAAACCGAACCTCTTCATAACACTCATTAAAAAATTCCATGACATTTTATCATATGCCTTGGCCATATCAAGCTTAATTATTAGATTGCCGCCTTTATTGTATTGCTTAATACTCTGGGCAATCTCTTGAGTAAGTAAAATATTATCAGTAATTAATCTACCTTTAACAAAACCATTTTGATTATCAGAGATTATCCTACCCAATAGGGGATTAAGCCTATTAGCAAGAATTTTGAAAATAATTTTACAAGTGAAATTACTCAAACTAATAGGTCTAAGTTCAGAAAAATTAGATGGCGAATATATTAGGAATAAGAATCAGGCAAGTATGTAAACAAAACTTAGCCAAGTTCTTCCCCCTAAAGAAATCCTGAACATAGTTCTTAATATCGTTTTGAATAATATCCCAGCAACTATGAAAAAACATACCAGAATATCCATCAGGCCCTGCAGCACTTGCCGCACTCATACTAAGTTCATCGGAAGTTGTACGGTTTGTTGTTGCTGAGAATTGAGATAAGAACACAAAAGACATAGTTTCGATCGTCAAGTAACAACATTCTTAATCCTTCATTTCGTTTAAACAAAGTTGTTACTTTGCTCTTCTTCTTCATTATTTTAATGTATTATTACTATTTTTTTTTTGTAGTGGGTTTTTGATATACTGACGAGAGTGTTAATGAAAATTGGATTTTGGTAGAACAATTTGTTAAGTACTTTGAGAGGTATGGAGAGATAATAGACTTGGTGATTATGAAAAATAGGCATACAGGTAGACGCAGAGGTTCTGGATTCATCACTTATGCAGATCCAACTGTTGTAGACACTGTTATAGCCAAAAACCATATTATCAATGACAAACTTGTAGACACTGTTATAGCCCAAAACCATATTATCAATGACAAACAAGTGAGCAGTTTAGCTGCTGCTTTTATGTACCTCCTCCTTTCATGTTCAATTGATGTTGAATTGGAGTGGTGAGATATTATAAACTATGCTCAACTTTGTTGACTACCTATAAAATATATAGACACTTTAGTTAGTCATGCTTTAGGTAGAGGGTCTATGGGAAACAACCTCTCTATCTCTAAGTAGGGGTAACGTATGTATATGGGATTACACTGGGAATATTGTTGTTGTAGTTTAGTTAGTCATGTTCTAAGCCGAGTAACTGTTGTAAGCAACCTCTCTATCTCTATCTCTTTCTCATCTGATACTGAAT
>NW_025847659.1:587-1695 GCF_002878395.1 Capsicum annuum | reverse complement strand
AATTTTAGGGGTTGGCCCGGGGTTCAGGCATGTTGTGGGCCAAAAATCAATCTGGGCATGATAGGGAGGTTAGGGATCGTCCCAGTATTGTCCATTTAATTTTTTGTGGCCATTTGAGTGGACAAACGGGTGAAATGGTACGAACAGAGCATTTTCGAGCCAAATCGGTGTACTATAGCCCACAACTTTGGGGATCGGCCCGGGGTTCGAGCATGTTGTTGGCTGCAAATTGATCGGGGCATGCCAGGAAGCTTGGAGATCGTCCTAGTGTGGTCTGTTTAATTTTCATGGCTATTTGGGAGGACAAATGGTTGAAACGGTGCGACCGGGGTATTTTCTAGCTAAATCGATGTGTTATAGCCCATAGTTTTGGGGGTGGGCCTGGGGATCAAGCGTGCTTTGGGCTGAAAATTAGCCGGGGTATGCCAGGAAATTGGGGATCATCCTAGTGTCGTCCGTTTAATTTTTCGTGGCCATTTAGGTAAAAAATGGGTGAAATAGGGCAAACAAAGCCTTTTTTGGCCAAATCGGTGTGCAATAGCCCACGGTTTTGGGGGTAGGCCCAAGGTTCGAGCGTATCATGGGCCAAAAATCGATCAAGACGTGCCAGAGAGGTTGGGGATCATCCCAGTGTTGTCAATTTAATTTTTTGTGTCCATTTGGGTGGACAAACCAGCAAAATAGTGCAAACAGGCCATTTTTGGGCCAAATCAATGTGCTATAGCCTACAGTTTTTGGGGTGGGCTTGGGTTTTGGGCGTGTTGTTGGTCATAAATTGATCAGGGCATGCCAGGGAAGTTGGGGATCATCGTACTGTGGTCCGTTTAATTTTTTATTGCTATTTGGGTGGAGAAACTAGCGAAACGATGCAAACGGGGCATTTTTGAGCCAAATCGGTGTGCTTTGGCCCATAATTTTGGGGGTGAGCTTGGTATCCAGGCATGCTGTGGTTCAAAAGTCTACCGGGGCTTGCCACAGAGGTTGGGGATCGTCCAAGTGTGGTCCATTTAATTTTTTGTGGCCATTTGGGTGGACAAACGGGCACAACGACGCGAACGGAGCATTTTCGAGCCAAATCAATGTGCTATAGCCCACGGTTTTGGGGGTG
>NW_025847659.1:0-487 GCF_002878395.1 Capsicum annuum | reverse complement strand
ATTTTTGAGCCAAATCGGTGTGCTTTAGCCCACAATTTTGGGGGTGAGCTTGGTATCCAGGCATGTTGTGGTTCGAAAGTCTACCGGGGCTTGCCACGGAGGTTGGGGATTGTCCAAGTGTGGTCCATTTAATTTTTTGTGGCCATTTGGGTGGACAAACGGGCACAACGACGCGAACGGAGCATTTTCGAGCCAAATCAATGTGCTATAGCCCACGGTTTTGGGGGTGCACCCGAGTTCCAGGCATGTTGTTGCCCAAAAATTGAATAGGGCATGCTAGGGAGGTTGGGAATCACCCAAGTATGGTCTGTTTAATTTTTTGAGGCCTTTTGGGTGGACAAACGGGCGAAACAATGCGAACGAGGTATATTTAAGCCAAATCAGTGTGCTATAGCCCACGATTTTGGTAGTGGACCTGAGTTCCAGGTGTGCTGCAGGCCGGAAATTGATCGGGCCATGCCATGGAGGCTGGGATCATCTTAGTGTG
>NW_025847658.1:634-1479 GCF_002878395.1 Capsicum annuum | reverse complement strand
TGGATTGAGTCATTGATACTCTACCAAAGAACAGTTCATAGAATACTTTGGATGCTTGTTCTCCTGATCAGAAGCTAAAAAGATGTCTCTTGAGATATTGGGCAGCTATGGATGCAAAGCTGACTCTAACTATCTTCAAACTGACCATTCTTCTATATTTTAACTGGAGATGAAATTCCGTTCTTGGATAGACCTGTGCTTTGCAGAAAACCTGCGAGCCATCAAAGAAGACGAAACAAACAAACAATTTTCTGCCCCAGTTTATACTAGGAAAATTTTGTGAGTTATTAGAAAAACTATAATCTAGTTTAAAAATAAATAAACGAATGGATAGAAATTTAGGCTAGGAGTGCGATAAAATAAGAACCCTATTCTCAATAATATGACCAAAGGAAGTTATGCCTAATGAATGCATGAAAAAGAATTAGAAATTTCGCTCCTAAAAATGTGACTAGGGATTGTCATACCCTGTGAAGACATGAAGAAGGAACATAGGAAGGTTTATTTCCTAAAATGTCAACTAGGGGATGTCGCCCTATGAAGACGAATAAGATGTCAACTAGGGGATGGCGCCCTGTGAAGACGAAATAAGATGTCGACTAGGGGATAGTGCCCTATGAAGACGAAGTAAGATGTCAGCTAGGGGATGCTGCCCTATGAAGACGAATAAGATGTCAACTAGGGGATGGCGCCCTATGAAGACGAAATAAGAAGTCGACTAGGGGATAGTGCCCTATGAAGACGAATAAGATGTCAACTAGGGGATGGCGCCCTATGAAGACAAAATAAGATATCGACTAGGGGATAGTGCCCTATGAAGACGAATAAGATGTCAACTAGGGGAT
>NW_025847658.1:0-534 GCF_002878395.1 Capsicum annuum | reverse complement strand
GCCCTATGAAGACGAAATAAGATGTCGACTAGGGAATAATGCCCTATGAAGACGAATAAGATGTCAACTAGGGGATGGTGCCCTATGAAGACGAAAAAGATGTTAACTAGGGGATGGCGCCCTATGAAGACGAATAAGATATCAACTAGGGGATGACGCCCTATGAAGAAGAAATAAGATGTCGACCAGGGGATAGTTCCCTATGAAGACGAAATAAGATTAGGATTTTTTTTTTAATTATTATTATTATTATTTTTTGTTAGAAAAAAATGCCCCAATCTTGAATATGAGGGGTTTTATTATTATTATATTGGTACGGACTTAGAATTATAGGAGTATAGCAAAGAGCAAAAATTCAAGAAAACTTAACTTTGCTATACTTTTTTTTCACTAAACTTCACAAGATTGGTTCGCCCCTGTTCAAGCAAAGAGAGAGAAAAAATTGTGAGTTTTTAAAATTGGTGGTTGGTTTGTGGCCTTGAATTCTTTAGAGGTTTTCCTTATCTCTGCCCCAACTTGATACAGTTGATTCAA
>NW_025847657.1:905-1810 GCF_002878395.1 Capsicum annuum | reverse complement strand
AAAAAAAAAAACGTTAGCATTGAACTATGTTCGACCTGATTCCTAAATGGATACGTAGGCAGCCCTATCTTGGGGTTCGGTCCGACAAAAAAATAAAAAAATATATAAAAAAAATAAATAAATAAATTGGTAAAAAAAAAAAAATGTATATATATATATATCAGATATATATCAGATATATATCCTATTGTCACCTTTATATGGCTCTCAAGTTGTAACCTATCCTAAAAATCCTTTTTCCTTTGTCCATTAAAGACCTTCCGATCAATTGTTGAGAATTTCAAGTCTTGTGTGTTGTATATATAGATATCCGACCCAAAAAAAAAAACTTATTGGTGAAAACCCTCAGGGGCGCCATAAGACAACGATGAACGAGACAATCGAAATCAGAGAGGGCAATTGAGAAAATCCTAGAAGGAATGACTTTAGTCAGACAAAGTTTATCATGATAGAACAAAGATCAAGAAGGACGATTTGATTTGATTGAAAGGTGCAGCCTAATTCGGGATTAGACAGTTTTGAAGGGTCAAATGTCTACTCTAAATTGTATGTCATGCGTTATTAAAGTCAATATACACCCCCAAATAAACTTTACTGATAGAAATACTTCATATTCAAACATAATTCTTTTATTCCTTCTTTTGATTTTCCTTATTTCATTTTTACACGCTCTGTTTTTACGGGTAAGTCTCACACCAAATGCAAAATAAAGAAAAACGCGCAAAATTGACCATGGCTCCCAGTGAAATTGAGTAGAGATTGTTGGGCGTTCACCACTTTGACAATGACAGAGAGCCAGTTAAGATAAGTGTTACGAGTGAAGCATTTGAAAATGAAGAGCAGAATCATACTGAAACGAATAGAGATGCAACAGAATTTGAAAGACAAAGAATCAAGCTCGTCAA
>NW_025847657.1:0-805 GCF_002878395.1 Capsicum annuum | reverse complement strand
TTACACGCTCTGTTTTACGGGTAAGTCTCACACCAAATGCAAAATAAAGAAAAACGCGCAAAATTGACCATGGCTCCCAGTGAAATTGAGTAGAGATTGTTGGGCGTTCACCACTTTGACAATGACAGAGAGCCAGTTAAGATAAGTGTTACGAGTGAAGCATTTGAAAATGAAGAGCAGAATCATACTGAAACGAATAGAGATGCAACAGAATTTGAAAGACAAAGAATCAAGCTCGTCAACCAATTAGTTGAATCAACTGTATCAAGTTGGGGCAGAGATAAGGAAAACCTCTAAAGAATTCAAGGCCACAAACCAACCACCAATTCTAAAACTCACAATTTTTTCTTTGCTTGAACAGGGGCAAAGCAGTCTTGTGAAGTTTAGTGAAAAAAAGTATAGCAAAGTTAAGTTTTCTTGAATTTTCTCTCTTTGCTATACTCCTATAATTCTAAGTCCGTACCAATATAATAATAATAAAGCCCCTCATATTCAAGACTGGGGCATTTTTTATTTTTATTTTTTTAAAAAAATAATAATAAAAATAAAAATAATAATAATAAAAGAAAAAAAATCCTAATCTTACTTCGTCTTCATAGGGCACTATCCCCTAGTCGACATCTTTTTCGTCTTCATAGGGCACCATCCCCTAGTGGACATCTTACCTCGTCCTCATAGGGCACCATCCCCTAGTTGGTATCTTATCTAGTCTTCATAGGGCACTATCCCCTAGTCGACATCTTATTTCGTCTTCATAGGGCACTATCCCCTAGTCGACATCTTTTTCGTCTTCATAGGGCACCAT
>NW_025847656.1:494-1229 GCF_002878395.1 Capsicum annuum | reverse complement strand
TTAAATTATTAAAACAAAATAGTGAACCAAATTATTTAACAAAATTTGAATTGTGTTTGACAAAAATGGGCTCTATGATATTCCTAAGAAAGATTTTAAAACCAAAGAAATGGACATAACGAGACCACGACGTTAAAACGACTTAATCTTTACAAAAAAAAAATTCTATGTAAAATCTTGTATATTTTCTAAAATAAATCCTTAAAAATTTTATTTAACCCCTTTTCCAGATCAATTAATTCACTTAAAAGCCGGTCAACATTCGATATGACGTTCCTATAATGCAACAAGTAGCACATAAAATGTACATGATGGTCTCAAAAGGTGACACCTGACCTAGACGGACCCGACCCCAGGGTCGAGCCCCACTAAGTCAAAAATACACATGATACAAATAAAACGCAGTCTATTAGGGATAGCCATGTCCAAGTTCCAGTTATGTTAGGTTTAACTTGGTAGAGTTAGGTATCTAGACTGTCAATGAAACGAGTGGACAACTCGAGTAGGCAAGGGACAGCTTTACCGGTAGCAGGGCTTTTCGGCCTCACTGTTGGTCCCTTTCCGTCCTAAATCATGGGTGACTACAGAATCCTTCCCAGGAGCGTTGCCGCATCTCTGGTATCTCAAGCTCGGGAGCGTATACCGCATCTCCGAATATACAGTATCTCAGAAGACTCAGATGGGTGCACGAGAGAAGATAGTTTATATTACAAATCAAATAATATCAAAGCGATA
>NW_025847656.1:0-394 GCF_002878395.1 Capsicum annuum | reverse complement strand
AAATCATGGGTGACTACAGAATCCTTCCCAGGAGCGTTGCCGCATCTCTGGTATCTCAAGTTCGGGAGCGTATACCGCATCTCCGAATATACAGTATCTCAGAAGACTCAGATGGGTGCACGAGAGAAGGTAGTTTATATTACAAATCAAATAATATCAAAGCGATAAACATGTAGACAAAGAACACATTTAGGCCAACAATATACAATATCAAAATTAAATAAAGCCAATTAAGTCAATATAAAAGCTCGAATTCTAGTTATCCGACCCCGCTAGGGAGTTGGTTTTGGAGAAAACGTTTTTTCCGATTAAAGCGACGTTTTGAAAAGGGATTACTTTACTTACAGAGTCGCCACTTGGAATTGAGTTTGGGTGTTCCAAGTCACCTTATTGA
>NW_025847655.1:778-1222 GCF_002878395.1 Capsicum annuum | reverse complement strand
CAACTTTCTTCACTCCCTCCAGGTGTTGCTTGTTTGCAACTTCTGCACACCGTACGCTCATATTTTTCTCCACAATACGAATTTCTAGTTCCTTTGAGTTAATTTGGAGTTCATATTTCAGAGAATTCATTTCCCTTTCACATGACTCGATATTGCTCTTCAACATCTCAATTTCTGCTTCAGCTTGAGCTTTTTCTTCACTGAGCTGTATCACCATGCTAGAACGCTCCTTCAAAGACCTTGAGAGTGCAGAATTTTCCGCTGCAGACCTGAGTAACTATTGGTCCAGGTTAGCTAATTTTGCTTCAAACTCATGCTTCATTTTGCCAAACTGCTTGATTTTATTCTGAATCACATCATGCAGCTTCTGTTGATGTTCTTCTTTCAAATTTCGTATCTGCCGCATGCACTCCTTCAGTGCACCATCCAGATGTAATTTCAGTG
>NW_025847655.1:0-678 GCF_002878395.1 Capsicum annuum | reverse complement strand
GTAATTTCAGTGCACCATCCAGATGTGATGCCCTGTCTTCAGCAGTAAGCTTCAAAAGAGTAACGGATTCTAGGTGATTTTTCAGTTTCGCGGCTTCTGACTCAGCCTTCTCCCAACCTGTATAGAGAGATGTGAATAAAAGAATTCAGTACCAAGTTGCAAAACACTTGTTGCAACAAAAACACAAGTCGATAAGGAACATCACCTGAGACGGCTTCTTCAGCAACTTCAGCGTATTGTTTTACCAGGTTTTCCTTATTAGTCATTTCTGATAGTGCAGCAACCAACTTTTCATTCAAATCCTTGACTTCATCCTCTAAGCCACTCACTTGTTCCTCAAGAGACTTAACTTGATCCTCCAGTCCAGTCAAATGTGAATAGGATTCAACTAAAATTTGCACATATTTAGGTTTCTTGATTTCCTGTTTACCCTGAAATATAATGGAAACCAAAACATAAATCACCAATACGAGACAAATTGAATGAAGCTCTCGCACAACGTATTATTGTAAAAAAAAAAATTCGATGAACTACCAAACTGAAACTATGTCTTTTCCTTTCTAGCACCAATAACATTATATTGAAGAGAGAAACAAAATTAACAGAACTAAATTAGAACTTATAATTTGTGGGGGTAAATATTAAAGACTACCACCCATCAATCTCAACCTATAGACG
>NW_025847654.1:582-1199 GCF_002878395.1 Capsicum annuum | reverse complement strand
AAAGAATAGGTTGACTCCTTTAATGATCGTGCAGATGTATCACTAACATGGACAACACCAACAAATCGCTCTATCACTTCACCTTTTTTGTCCACATATCGCAAAACAAGTGTCATTTGCTCCTTATGTGATATATCTTTTGATTCATCAACTAGTATCCCGAAATAATCACCATCTAAGTCTTCCATGATAACTTTAATTGTTTTTTTTGCACAAGCATCAACAATATCTTTTTGAATTTTTGGACAATACAACAATAATGAATCCCTCAATGTTATCATTAATAAATAGCTATGGCCTATTTGGACCCCTATTAAGAATAGGGAAATGCCCTTAAAGGTAGAGGTTCAAAGAACCGGAATTACTTTTGATTTTCGATTCGGCCGGTGAATTCGAACCATCGAAAGAATTCAATGTCACATCGGAGTCTTTTCATATCGGCCAGCCATAGCCGACCAAACTCCTTTTGCTGCTCTTTAGAATAGGTACTGGTGTACCATTTCCTCTTTAGAGCATCTTTGGGAAGGTACCATCGGGCTTCAAGAGCTTTAAGGTCAGGTATATACTCTTCATCAGATTTGATAACGAGTAAGCTAGGGTCAGTCCGAATTTTCTGG
>NW_025847654.1:0-482 GCF_002878395.1 Capsicum annuum | reverse complement strand
TCTAGGGGCGGCTCATGGACTTTGGTGGATTGTTGATAATAAACCTTTGGGATAGGACCAGAGAAGTCTACTCCTCTGACTTTACCCTTGTCATTGTTATTATCGGGATCATATTCGTCACTTCCCTCTCGGGTTTTAGAGGTTGAACCTCTATGCGAGACAGATCGTCGAAATGAAGAATTTCGAGGAGTGTCGAAGCCGAGGAATTTCAAATCGATCGATCCATCAGGATGTTGAATAACTCGTTGGATTTGAGATTTTTCTGGATATGAACGAATAGGCTGTGTAATAGCATCAAAGTGCCATTCATTATTATGGATGACTTCTTCCCAAATCAAGGGTTTGGGGACAAAGACATTGGATCTGTCTTTATTGGCCTCCATAAGAGTGGTGACACCCCTAGGGCTAGTGAATCGAGCCTGGGGTGCTAAAGTTGTACCCATCAGTCGATAGTATACTCTGTATATTATCGCAATTTCTCT
>NW_025847653.1:666-1066 GCF_002878395.1 Capsicum annuum | reverse complement strand
TTTCATTTTATTTTACTCGGCTCAAATTATCTAACAGAAAAGGATTAAAAATATTTTTCAAATATTAAAAATACATCAAGAATATCCTTCATTTATTTATTGAGTTAAAAATATCCTTCCATCCACCATTTTGGATTAAATACATCCTTATAACTAACATAATTTTTTTAAAATATAATTACAAATTCTATTAAACACGTGGCACCTTTCTATTGGTTGTGAATTAAATTAAATTCGAATTCAATTAAAATGCCTATCCATGGAGAGTTTGTGTGGAGCTATTGGCAATATTTGAAAGACTGTTGGTTTAAAATCATACTCCCTCCATTTATTATTTTATTCTTACCCCAACAATAAATTAAGCTTTATTTAATAACAAGACGAAAATATTTTTTTAAAA
>NW_025847653.1:0-566 GCF_002878395.1 Capsicum annuum | reverse complement strand
TTTTTTTAAAAAAAATAAATAAAAAGGTAAAAGTAAGATAAAAATAATTAATTTTGTTTTGATTTTATAAAATGACAAATATATTAAAAACATACTTAGAGTAACTTTGACAATTAGTAATATGTGACGAAGGAAATATTATTTAAAAGAAAGAAAAAGGCTCAAATATGCCACTGAACTATCGGAAATGGCTCATTTATGTCATCCGTTAAAAGTTGGGCTCATTTATGTCATCGTCGTTACAAAATCGGCTCATCCATGCCATTACTTTTTAATAATCGATTTTTAAAAACTGTCTTTCCACGTGGCAGCTTATTAGAGGGCCACGTCATTTTTTATTTTTATTTTTTATTTTTTATTTTTTTTATTTTTTTTAAATTAAATATTTTTTTTATCCATTAAAAAGAATCCACACAACTTTTTGATCCATTGAAAATTAATTTGATCTATACTTTTAAAATTTGATTAATTTTTCATGAATATATTCTTAAAACATTCTCGTTCGATTCATTTTTTTGTCATTTTTGACATATTAAGATTGTTTTCATATTTTACCTTTAATATTA
>NW_025847652.1:0-1187 GCF_002878395.1 Capsicum annuum | reverse complement strand
AATGTTCTCGAATTACTAAAAGAAGTTACTGATGAAAAACTGCGTGAAAAAATCCTTAATTTTGCTACTCAAAAAACTTCTGCTAATGCTAGTATTTCTAAAGATAACTCTTTTGATAATCATCACACGTCTTATTCCTTAGCCGAAGTTAATCGACGTTTTGCGTTGAGTAAAACCCCAGGTAGAGATACTACCTTTAATTATTTAAAAATTGAAGTTGAACAATTGAAAAGAGAAATTGTTTCCTTAAAACAAAATCAGGTGATCTCCGATCATAGAATTTCGAAAATTGAAGAAAAGATTATTGAAATCCCTGAAACTTCTTTTACCTCAAAAGGAAAAGATAAGGATTTGGATTACTCTGAAAATGATGAAATTGATAAACTTAGTCCAACTGAAGATTTGAAAAGGGATTATTTCTTGGGGATGATGCAAATAGTTACAGCTCATAAATGGTATATAAATTGCACTATTTTGATAAATAAGGAATTTTCTGTCACTAATGTTGCTATGATTGATAGTGGTGCTGATGTTAGTTGTATTCAAGAAGGACTAATTCCAATCAGGTATTTTGAAAAAACTACTCACATAGTAAAATCTGCATCTGGTCATACTCTTGATATCAACTATAAATTACCAAATACTCATATATGTCGAGATAAAGTCTGCATTCCTCATTTCTTCTTTTTAGTAAAAAATCAGTTACATCCTCCTATTATCTTAGGAACACCTTTTATAAATGCTATCTATCCTTATACACATATTGATGTAAATGGTTTTAAGGCTACTTATAAGAATAAACAAATCTCTTATCCTTTTGTTACTCATCCTGTAACAAGAGATATGAATACCCTTATCAATATTAAACAAAAATAAATTAATTTTTTACAATTGGAACTAATGAGTATTAATATTTTTGATACTTTAAAATTAGTAAAAGTCCAAGAAAAAATAAAAATGATTTCTAATGAATTGATTCTTGATATTTGTGCGGATCATCCAAATGCTTTCTGGAACCGAAAGAAGCATATTGTTTCTCTTCCTTATGAAAATGACTTTAGTGAAGAAAAGATTCCAACAAAATCTCGACCCTGTCAAATGAATACAGAGTTAGTGGAATTCTGTAAGACAGAAATTGAAAATCTTTTACAAAAGGGTCTTATAAAACCCTCAAAATCTCCTTGGTC
>NW_025847651.1:0-2618 GCF_002878395.1 Capsicum annuum | reverse complement strand
CTTTTTGATGAACTTGATGATTCTGGTTTTTCATCAGCTATTCTTTTCGTTGTACTTATTCTATCATTTACTATTTCTAAATTTTCTTCTATATCTATGTCTCTATAGCTATAATCATTATAATCTATTGTTTTTACAATTTGTTCGAATGGACTTTCTATTCGTATTTTGTTAATCTTATTTTTTCCTGTTATTTTATGTTTTATTGTTAATACATATAAATTTTTGCATTTTGCTGTAAATATTTTACTTCCTGGGGTTAATTCTATTCCTGATATTTTCCAATATAATACTAGTGATTTATCTATATTTTTATCTGTTACTGCTACTGAATAATTTACACTTATTATAAATTTGAATTTTTGATATATTAGATTTCCTTTTACGGTAGTTATTATGCTTTTTTCAATAGGTTTTATAATTCTATCATCTGCTAAATATAATTCTATTGGTGTATCTATTCCTTCTCTAAAACATGTTTTTATTAATATCTCTGTACCTCCAAGGTGTACATATTTTATTGGGTCTCCTTTACTGTTTATATCATTTATCTCTTTATTAATTATTCTTTTTGTTACTAGTGGTATACTAGTTTTGCCTTTTGCATATCTACAGTCTATTACATGTTCCTTTTGGCATACTACATAATATTCGTCCTTTTTCCTAGTAAACATATTTTTTATTGTTGGTAATTTAAATATTTTTTCTACGCTTAAGTCTAATTCTTTTCCTTTTATTTCATCAAATATGTTACTGTCAAATATTATTTTTTGTTCTGTTCCTTCATCATTTAGATATTCTTCCTTTGTTATTATTTTTATATCTTCTTCAGTCATTTGATTCATCTATTTCAATAGCTATTTCATTATTAGTTTCGTTTTCTGAAATTTCATATATACTATCCTCACTTTCTAATTCATAATCTATATAATCTATCTGCATATATTCTGTATTATCTATTTTTATTTCTGATATATGTTTATTTTTAAATTTTTGGGTAATTTGCAATCTCTAGCTAAATGGCCTAACTTTCCACAATTATAACAAGTACATTCTTTTATAGATTTCTTCTTTCTATATGGTCTTTTGTATTTATAATTTTTTACATAATATCTTTTTCTTGGTTTCTTGTATTTATATTTTGATTTTTTATATTTCTTAGGTCTTTTTCTTTTCTTATAATATCTTTCTTCACATCCAAATTGGGGTGCTATTTTATTTTTGCAACATGCTAAATTTCTTATCAATGTTTTTTCCATTCTTAATTCTTCTCTATATTTTTCACATAAGTTTCTATACCATTGTTGTAAAAATTTTATTCTTGCTCCTAACGTATCTACTATTTTTGCTTCTTCCCAACTTTTTATTATCTTTTAACTAAATGGTTCGGGTAATTTATTAAAATATAGTTTTCTTATTTCTTTACTTTCTTCTGTATTATATGCTCCTTTATAATAATACTATTTAAATGCGCAAGTATATTCATCTATATAACACATATTACATATTGCTAATTTTAACATTAAATTCCTATTTGTATCTTTTTCTTCATCTTGTTCTTCTTCTATTGTTGTCATACTACCAAATTCATCTTTTATAGCTGTTTCATATTTTTTTTAATAATTCTATAGGTGTTAGTTTAGTTGTTGATTATGATGTTCCTTCTATAGGTTTATTAGTTCTTAATACCTTCTTGCTATTTTCAGTTAAATTTGAAAACCATAATTTCACTGTTCTTATTAGTGTTCTTTCTATATATTCTGGTGTATCTGTTATGTTTATATTATTATCTAATAATTGTTTTGTCATATATCCTATCCATAATTGTATTGTTTTTTCTGTATCTATTACACAGTCTATGTCTAAAAAGTTATAATTTTTATTAACTATTTGTTTTGGTGTCCATTTGTCATATTCATTATATTTTTTAAACTTATTCTTATAATATGCAGGTTTTCTTATTTTTGATGTTCTAGATATTATATTTTCATCTTCTTTTTTATCAAGAGTATTTATTTCTGTGTTGGTATTTTCTGGGTTTTCTTCATTAATTACTTCTTGTTTTTCATTGATTTCTAAATTTTTTGTATTTGTTAATATTTTTGTATATGTTTTACTATCTTCTGAATCATAATTATCTGTCTCTTCAACGTCTATATTATTTATTTCTAATTCTTTGTTTTTTATTTCTAATTTTTCCTTAAATTGATTTATCTCGTTTAGTAATTTTTGTTCTCTATCTTTTTGTATGTGTTTCATTCTTCTAGATTTTAAATGGATTATTAATTTTGCTTCAATACTAGATATTAAGGTAATTCGGTAGGATAATCTTTGCGGATTTTCTTTTGTTTTATTTAGACTTATATATTCTGAATAATTACTAATTAAAGATTCTTTAATTTTTTCTAAAAGTTTCTCTGCTTTTAAATGGTCTTCTCATAATTAATTCAATAAACAAATGTATTCAATAAATTTAAACATATATAAATTCAAACATATCTAACATAAATAACATATATCTCACTGCTCTATTTTCTAAATAACTGGGCTCTGATACCATTTGTAGGGGGTACGGACCTATGCGGATAACTGTCTTATGAAATAGATTTATTATATGT
>NW_025847650.1:3282-4243 GCF_002878395.1 Capsicum annuum | reverse complement strand
TAATCCTCCCTCAGACTTGAGTAGATCCTGGATAATGCTTTTGGCAGATGTGGAGTGAGAGCACGTGCCTGGCGGCCCAGATTTTCATCACCTCGGTGAAGATACTTAGCATAAACATTAATCAAGGTTTCACTGAGCTGAAGTACTTCTCCCCTGGCCTCGATCATACTCTTATGGCAGTTTCGCACCCAATGCTGTGTAGTGCGGACGGTATGCTTTAGGTCTCCTTCTTGTTCATGAAAGTCATCGATCTGATAGTGAAGCACCTGTCGTTCGGTCATCCACTGGTTTTTCTCGACTTCAACTTTCTTCTGAAAAGTCGTGAAGTGTCTCGCTATTTCTCTTTCCCATTCCATGAAAGCTTTTAGCTGAGCCCTAAGCTTCGACTGTGTACCTGTCAGCAAGGCCTTTTCTTTCTCAAAATCACTCGATTGCTGCTCCATAGCACCAGTGGCAATATCCAGGTCTTCTTGTAGGGCATGCATGGCAACACGGTTCTCTCTTTCAATCTCCTTACAAGCCGACCTAATTCTGGCGTCAAATCTCGCCTCATGGTGAACCAATTCTTCTCTAGCCCTTTCCAAATTATTATTTAAGACGTGCAGAGTAGACCGATAGTTCTCTTCTACCTCTCGTCGAGCTTGTTTAATTCTGACTTCAATCTTTGCTTCTCGATCCACTGGCTCTCTGGCTGACCTTTCTGGCATAGCTTTAGGAGGAGGCTGGTCATGAAACCATGACAGATACCAATAGTCTACCTCGCCCTTATCGCGGTCTTCCATCATGTGATCGAAACTTGAAAGTACACATCCTCCCCAAATCTTAAGTATCTCAGTCTTCCTTAGAGGGATGTCAGGGAGGAATTCGTACATGAACTCTTTCATATCCTCGACGTCAGCATATACCGCCAGTCGAGGATATGAAAGAGTTCATGTACGAATTCCTCCCTGACATCCCTCTA
>NW_025847650.1:0-3182 GCF_002878395.1 Capsicum annuum | reverse complement strand
GACCTTTCTGGCATAGCTTTAGGAGGAGGCTGGTCATGAAACCATGACAGATACCAATAGTCTACCTCGCCCTTATCGCGGTCTTCCATCATGTGATCGAAACTTGAAAGTACACATCCTCCCCAAATCTTAAGTATCTCAGTCTTCCTTAGAGGGATGTCAGGGAGGAATTCGTACATGAACTCTTTCATATCCTCGACTGGCGGTATATGCTGACGTCGACCGAATTATCACATGACTCTTAGTGGCACGTAGGGCTGAACACCTCGGAGACCCATTAAGACGATGAAGGGTTGGAAATTAGACATATATATCACCTCTTTTGAGGGGAACCAATGATAATTCCACACTATCTTGTCTGTCGTCAACCCCTCCAAGTACTCCTTCAAGCTCCTATTCCTTCGGGAAAGTTTTGGTCCTCCATCCTCTTCTCATGGCCATTGATATAATCATTCCATTCGACTAGAAAATCCACAAAAAATGGATGATAACAAATATGCTCGAGCATCCATAACTGCAATAGAATGTTACATCCTTCAAAATAGTCCGCCCCATTTTTGCACATCGTCAGGGCACGAGGGTGACCTTAGGATTCTTCTCAAAAGTGGTAATAAACGCAGCCAGATTGGTGCTGATTTTCCTCCTCTATTTGGAAATACCATGATTCCCAAAAAAGCCACTATGAATGCTTCAGAACTGTGCTTTTTCTAGGTTCGGTAGCACCCCCCGTTGTTAAGTTCTGATCTAAACAACTCGAATCCCCTTTCCTGACCATATCTTTCGTACAAAAATTCTAGATGAACCCATCCATTTTCTAGGCAGCCTCCTATGTTCTTCTCTTTTATGTGCAGAAGCTCAAAAAATCTTTCAGAAGTGACATGCTTCGGTATCATGGGTTCCCCTAGGTGAAGGTTCTTTCCCTTTCCAATAAATGCTCCTATTTCCTCCAGTGTGGGAGTGAGCTCAAAGTCGGAGAATCGGAATACGTTGTTTGAAGGATCCCAAAACTGTACCAAAGATTCTATCACGTCTCTTCGTGGTTCAACACTCAACAGACTCCTTAAAAATCCCAAGTGTTTATGTACTTCTCCCTGTCTATAGTCAGTCATATTGTTATACCATATCCGCAATAGCTTTGGAACTTTATCCAACACCATGAAATAGGGTACTTTATCATCCCCCGGCCTCTTGTCACTCCTTCCGACTGAGTTCATATTGCCCTATAGGATAATGATGGCAAATAAGAATTCTATTTTAAACATCCTAAAGCAAGACAAAAATAATTTTCGAAAGAAGTTGACGGAACGACATGGAATAAGATTTCAAAATGAGCATGAGAAAATAATAACTGACAAAACGAAAGTATCCAAGTCTTCTAAAACATGCTAGAGTAGAGACAATAATTTGATGACGTTTGAACCAGACATATAAGAAATAATTAAATTATTAAAACAAAATAGTGGACCAAATTATTTAACAAAATTTTACTAGTGTTTGACAAAAATGGGCTCTATGATATTCCTAAGAGAGATTTTAAAACCAAAGAAAATGAACATAACGAGACCACGACGTTAAAACCACTTAATCTTTTCAGAAAAGTTCTATGTAAAAATATTATATATTTTCTAAAATAAACCCTTAAAATTTTATATTTAACACTTTTTCAGATCAATTAATTCACTTAAAAGTCGGTCCACATTCGATATGGCAATTCATATAATGCAACAAGTAGCACATAAAATGTACATGATGGTCTCAAAAGGTGACACCTGACCTAGATGGACCCGGCCCCCGGTTCAAGCTCACTAAGTCAAAATTGCACGTGATACCAATAAACTGCAGTCTACTGGGATAGCCATGTCTAAGTTCGAGTTACGCTAGGTTCAACCTGGTGGAGTTAGGTCTCTAGACTGGCGGTAAAATGAGCAGACAACTCGAGTCAGCAAGGGTCAGCTTTACCGATAGCAGGGCTTTCCGGCCTCACTGTTGGTCCCTTTCCGTCATAAATTATGGGTGACTACAGAATCCTTCCCAGGAGCATTGCCACATTTCTAGTATCTCAAGTTCGGGAGCGAATACCGCATCTCCGAATACACAGAATCTCAGAAGACTTAAATGGGTGCGCGAGAGAAGACAGTTTATATTGCAATTCAAACAATATCAAAGCGATAAACATGTGGGAAAAGAACACATTTAGGCCAACAATATACAATATCAAAACTAAATAAAGCCAAACAAGTCAATATAAAAGCTCGAATTCTGGTTATGTCCCCAGCAGAGTCGCCATCTGTCACACCCTTGTTTTTCACCGCATCCGACCCCGCTAGGGAGTCGGTTTTAGAAAAAATGGGTTTTTCCAATAAAAGTGACGTTTTGAAAAGGGATTATTTTTATTTACAGAGTCGCCACTTGGAATTGAGTTTGGGTGTTGCAAGTTACCTTATTGAATCCCTATTCAAAAGGAAATGACTTTTATTTTTTTGGTCTGTGAACTAGAAATTCGGATAAGGAATTCTGTTGATCGAGGGGAAGGTGTTAGGCACCCCTCGAGTTTCGTGGTTCTAGCACGGTCGCTTTAATGACTTATGTCTGGTTTAAATTAATCTTTTGGATATATAATATTTGTTGGCCTAAACGTGACTTCTATCTCGCTTTTATTTATTTTTGAATATATTTAAAACTGTATTGATGTGTGATTTACCGATAGTAATACTTTTCGGCCTTACCACGAGTTTTGAATATATTTCTCGCGCCTTTGTGGCCCTTATGGAGCGTCCCATATTTCCAAAATTTAAATAAGTACCTAATAGGTTTAGAACCCACCCAACCCGATTCAATCGGCTTCAAATGGTCTTCAAATGGTACGTCAGACTTTATTATAACGAATGGTCGGTAGCAGGGCTTTCCAACTTCCTCATTAGATCTTCACTGGTATATTAAATATTAATTATTTAGAGGCTAAGAACCTAACTCATTATTTTATGAATTCACTCCCTTACCATAGGTTTTTCCTTTTTTTTTTATCATTCATGATAGGTCTAAGATAAGTCCGTAACCCATTTCGCTCAAACTTACTCTAGATAAAAAAAATAAAATATTAGATTGGGGCCACGAATTTCAAATCCAGGTCTGGTGTGTTTGGATAGTCCAATTAGAGATTTAAAGGTCGCAACCAAATGCAA
>NW_025847649.1:0-1482 GCF_002878395.1 Capsicum annuum | reverse complement strand
TTATCTTTTCTCTTATGGCAAAACAATTCTAGTTATTGAATTTATTAATAGAATCTTGGCACCTTTTTACTCAAAAATCACACTTGCATATACTCACCATATATCATCGTCATCCAAATAACAGGGCACACACACCTCAGGCCATGCACACTCACCATCGAATATGGTACACACCTAGATTGAAAAATCAGAAGAAAAGCAAAAAAAATAATAAAATGGAGCGATTGTGAGAGAAAACTGAGTGATAGGGAGATAAAGATAGAGATCGAAGGTAAAATAGTGAATTGAGGGAGAAGTGATTAGTGAACGCGAGAGAGAGGAGAAAGTGGGAAAATGACCCTTGGTTTGGTTTTCCGGCACGTACTCGCTGGATTCACTACCGGAAATACACTGCCAGCCACCCTCATCCCTGTTTTTGGCTTATTCTATCGGAAAACCCCTCTGTCCAACTGTCCAGGTCAGTTTCGGCGAAACAGTATGAAAAGAATACGGAGTAGGCGAATTTTTAGGAATTGTGGAATATTGAATGCTTGAAACATGTGTTGAATGGCTTGGTTTTATTGCTTTTTGGATCAAATGTATCATTTGGCCGGGGAATTCCTCAAGGTATTTGTGTTTATTCACCGGGGAATGCACCGAAATATTTTTACCCAAAGGACATTCATGACGGAGGCCCGAGGCATCGAGTAGAGCATCAGTCTAAAATTAGTTTAGAATAGGATTTACATTTTCGCATTTTTCTATCTTTTGGACTGTATAATTTGGACTGGACATTATTTTGGTTTGAATTTTATTTGATTTGTTTTTTTTTTTTTTTTTTGTGTGTTTATGTGGTTTGTACATTTTATAGTGTCCAAATTAGCTGATACATTCCACCGAGCGACCGTGGTCGAACCGCGAGATCAAGGGGTGCCTAACACCTTTCCCTCGGTCAACAGAATTTCTTAGCCGGAATCTCTGTTCGTAAACCAGTCTTAAAGAGTCAAAATCGTTTTGAAAAGGATTTCGAAAGGTGACTTGGCGCACCGAATTATGACAAGTGGTGACTCCGAGTTTTGAATATAAAAAGTCCTTTTCAAAACAAATCTCCATTTTGTCACTTAATAATGAAAACCCTTTCAAACACTTGATGTATCATTGACTCAAACTCATCTTATTAAGAGTGACTCTGAAACAAGCACAGTATTTCTGCTTTGTCGTGTTTCTCATATAAACCCTTTGAATCTTGGTATTTTCGTGAGTTCCCCGACTTCTCTGTTGACAAAACTTCCTGCATGCCTTTTTTGGGCTCACAATCATGTCTCTTTCATGTGCTAGCTTTTGTCCTGATTTGTGCAATTAAAGAATCTGGTAACCAGTTTTGAAATCTTTTCTCATTTGTTTTGATACGGACTTGACTCAAAGACAAGAAACAAAAAAAGAATGACAATTTTTGTTTTGATAACTGACTTAAGAAAGATAAAATTAAAATAAAGAGAAGAA
>NW_025847648.1:0-3002 GCF_002878395.1 Capsicum annuum | reverse complement strand
TCAAATTCCACATGCTTTGTGACACCGCTCTTAACAAATGATTCACTGAGTAGTGGAATTGGGCAAGGGATTGACCATGTTTTCTTTTTCCTTCCCTTGGCTTTCTTCAGATCTTCAGCTGTAGGCTCAAATCCCAGACCAAACATGCCCACGTTCTCATTCGGATATATGGGATGAACTATACCATGCAGAGATGCTCCCAAACCCTTTCTTGGCTCAAACCCGTATTTCTAAAGTTCACTCACCATCATGATAGAAGCGGAAGACAATTGTGGTCCTGGTATAGCCTGTCATTCAAGGATACGATTCACTGGCACTGTATCAAAAATTTGATAGATGAATGTCTCCTCTACGTTATTTGCTTCAATAAGAGACAAGGGAGAATCTTTGTAGGTTGACAAATCTTCTTCACCATGAATAACTACTTCTTTCCTGTCATGCTCAAACTTAACCATTTGCTGCAGTGTAGATGCAACCGCCTTGGCCTTGTGGATCCACGGCCTTCCCAACAACAGATTGTAAGAGGAGTCTACATCCAATACTTGAAACTTTATGGCGAACTCAACAGGCCCTATGGTCAACATTAGTTCTATTTCGCCAATGGAATTTGATTTTGCACCATCGAAAGACCTAACACATACATTGTTGGGCTTGATCCTTTCAGCACCAATATTCAACTTTTGCAAAGTAGAAATAGAGCAAATATTTGCACCTTAACCTCCATCAATCATGACATGAATGACATAGAAATCTTTACACTTCACTGTAATGTAAAGGCCCCGGTTATGCCCTATACCTTCAACAAGCAATTCATCGTTAGAAAAGCTGATCCGATTGACCTCAAAGATTTTTCCAACCATTTTCTCGAGTTGGTTGATTGTAATTTACCTTGGAATATATACTTCATTTAATACCTTTAGTAAAACATCACGATGCTCCTTGGAGTGCAACAGCAAAGATAAAAGGGAAATTTGAGCAGGCTTCAACTGGTCTAATACTGAATACTCTGGCAATTTTATCTTTTTTAAAAATTCTTTGGCTTCTTATTCGGTGATAGGCTTTTTAATAGATGACGGTCCACTCAGCGTTGGCTGGGACTTTCTTAAGCTTTCAGGCATGAAACATCTTCCTGACCTAGTCAAACCTCTTACCTCATCTACATCTTCCACTACTTCTTTCCCGTGATAGGTTATCACAGTTCACCCATAATTCTAGGGAACCCTTTTCATATCGACTATCGGAGGTTAGGTCACCGGTTTGAGGACAATAGGAGCTGCTAGTGCTCCTTTCACCGTCAAGATGGGCTGACTCAGAGCTCCCACCACCGTCAACTTAGGTTTATCCTGACTTAAATCAATATACCTTCTGGCGCCCTGTACTGTGATCAGGGGTTTCTTTGTGCTTTCTTGGGCTTTATCTTCTCTCATTCCTTCCCGATTCAATGACATTGCTTTTAAAGACTCCTCTACATTCACCAATTTCTTCTCAATGGTCTGTATCTTGACAATAGGCTTATAACCCCTCAAAGACTCTTTCCCGTCATATATCAATTCTAACATATTGGCTTCAGCATGGGTTGGCAACAGATTCTGGTTAATGTTTGGGCCTTCTAAGGCCTGGACCAGCATCTGATTTGTGTCAATTAAATCTTGGATAGCTCTCTTTAAATGCCAGCATTTCTCGATATCATGGCCTGGCATATCAGAATAGTACGCACACCTTAAAGAATAATCGAGATTCGTCGGCAGTGGATTTGAAAGCCTTCCTTGAATTGGGCTTAAAACCTTCAACTTTCTCAACCTATCAAACAAGCTAGCATATGACTCCCCAAGAGGTGTGAATTGATTTTTGACCGCCTTCTCCTTCTTATACTCGGGCCTAGGCTGAAAACTGGGTCTGGAGGGGTTTTGGTAATTTGGTGTAGCGAATGGGCGATTTTGTAGAGCTTGCGCGCGCCACTGCGGGTAAGAAGGGGTTTGGGCATATGGTTGCACGCTATATACTGGGTACAGGGGTGGTGGAATGGAATATAAAGGGTTTTGTGGAGGGTAGTAATGGTGGGAAGGAATATATGGAGCTTGGGCGTAGACTTGGGCTTAGGATTGGGGATAGGGGCGAGGTGGTCTTTTGGGATAGGAATGGGTTCCAGCTACGACAGTCGCTACATCCTCTTTCTTCTTTTTACCTCCAAATGCACCAGATCAACCATGAATCACTTGTGTGGTAGCTTTTAATGCGGCAAAACTTACTATTCGGCCGGTCTTAATTCCATCCTCTATCATCTTCCCCATTTTGAGGACTTCCATAAAAGATTTTCCCATTGGCGGAAGTAAATGCTGAAAATAGGTCTCATACTGCGCCTGAATGAAAACTTCTACCAACTTACTTTCTTTCATTGGAGGTTTTACCCTGGCGGCCTGTTCACGCCACCTTATCGCGTATTCTCTAAAGCCTTTGATGCTCTTCTTCTTCATGTTGAACAAGGATTTTTCATCCGAAATCAGGTCGATGTTGTACTAAAAATGTTGAAAAAATTCAGAAGCCAAATCATCCCAGCTGTTCCATTTATCGATGTCTCAATCGATAAACCATTCTGAGGCCAGATCTAAAAGACTCTCGCCAAAGAAGGCCATGAGCAATTCTTCTTTTCCTCCTGCAGCCCTCAACTGGTTGCAATAACGTCTTAAGTGTGCCACGGGATCACCGTATCCTGCATACTTCACGAACTTAGGCATCTTAAAACTAGGGGGAAGGTTGATGTCTGGGAACATGCAAAGATCTTTATAGGAAACACTCCTATAATCTCTGATTCCTTGTAAATTCCTCATTGCCTGTTCTAAACTTTTCAATTTTCGGGCTATGATATCCTGTTCCTCTGCTGCGACAGGTTTCTCCGTATCAAATAGAAATGCAGGCAGCTGAGTGTACCCATACGGTTCATTCATTTGCAAAGTAGGCTTCGGGGCATAATACTGACTATCTGAAACCTTTAGTACTGGCTC
>NW_025847647.1:0-5721 GCF_002878395.1 Capsicum annuum | reverse complement strand
GCATTAATCAAAAGGGAAGGTTCACTCTCATACCCATGATCTTAATAGAAATATAAGGCTTTAACCGAAGTGAAGGGGGAA
Source organism: Capsicum annuum (assembly GCF_002878395.1). Classification (NCBI taxonomy): domain Eukaryota; kingdom Viridiplantae; phylum Streptophyta; class Magnoliopsida; order Solanales; family Solanaceae; genus Capsicum; species Capsicum annuum. The sequence goes on along the minus strand of NW_025847647.1, from coordinate 5,640 downwards.
GGAGATTTTTTGAGGGCAGTAACCTGATATTGCAGTTATGGATGATGAAGCATTTGCATGCGCCTTCTTTAGTTAGACCAGACGTGTTAGATCGTTGTATTCCCAATCGAGTGAAAGCCATGGACTCCAGGCTGTGGTTGGATAAATTCTCATTATCCGTGGGAATCGACGCTTGGATTGAATTTCTTGAGTCGAGAACCAGGGATAATATTTTGTAGACTTATCTGTGGCTTCGACCAAAGGTAGTATTGTTGGGTTGTCAGACACAGTTCCCTTTAGTTATGTTAGGGCTCAATTGCACTAGACCATACCGTCCTTCTAGGGTAATGTGCTAGTTGGGTAGGCTGTAGGACGTGCCGCCAGCAGTAGATCTTCTGAAGTATGTTGAGTACTTTAAGGACCAAGCCTTAGGTGAGAGCAAGTATGAGCAGTTTTGGAAGCATGCAACAAAGCTAGGTGTGGACACACTCAAAGAAAGTTTGGATAATTCGAGGTACACTCAGGGATATGGGGTCTGGCTTCAATCTATCCCTCGGGGTATCAGTCAACCCTTACCAGCGCAGCTCAGAGGGAGAATATAGGAAGAATGCATAATAGACGACCGTCAGGATGAAAGTGTAGGGTCCAAAGTGGAAACACTGAGAGTTCAGTTAGCAGATTTGTTCAAGACAATAGAAAGGTGTCAGAATAATCTTTCCAAGTGTACTCCTCATGAAGCAGGAATACGGGCCCGATGCTTCTTCCCCGGTATCAGGGATTCTTTACAGGGTATGCTACAAAGTTTAAATGAGAGAAAGAGAACTTCAGAGGCAGGTCCATATCAGCCAGGGTCACCACGCAGAGCACCAGTCTGAAAGAGCACTTCTTATCTTTATTCAGTTTGAGTCTTTTATGTGTCTGTCATTGTAAGGTGGTGTCTGCTTTAAGTCGAAATCAAGTTGTTTTTGGTATTAGAGTCTTTATTTGTAATTTCACCTTGTCATCTTAGGATTCTATAATTTTGTTTCGTATTTGTTGTTTAGTTTTAAAGTTGTCCCAAACTTTTGTACGCTTTTGTTATTTTCTTTCTTCAAAATGTTATGATGTTACGTCTTTCCTTGGTTTATTTATTTTTGTTTTCGCAAAAAAACAAGAAAGAAAAAAAAAGAGAAAAAGAAAAAAAAGGGTAATGTTTATGCAAGACTGCCCGAACTACGCAAGATCTGATTCATGTACAACATGATACGTAGGCAACCTACTTTTGGGTTCGATCTAATCATTTTGTTTTGATGTTTTTCATTATTTTTCCTCTTTTAAAGAAAAACAAAAGCCATAAAGAATGATAAAATAAAGGTAGATAACGAGATAAAACAAAAGAGCAGAGATTGATACGAAAAAAAAAGAGAAGAAAAAAAAAAGAAAAGAGAGGGAAAGAAAAAATAATAATAGGTGTAGAAAAAAAAAGTGTAGAAAAATCAGGAAGATGTTAAAATGACCTCGCTACCCTCAAAAGTTGGTAGAAATGAACATGAATTTAGGGCAATTTTACCAATGTGATTCCCATGCTTGTTGTGTGCCCTAATCCTAACGGATGTCGTCTTTGATGAGCATGTTCTTTCAGATAACAGTGGTAGGTTTGCTGCACTCTGGCTAGTCACCCATACTTCACTAGATCCAAAGCAAAGCTCGTCATGGCTAGCAGGGAGATTGAAAATTCGCTCATTGACCCGGATCAGGATCACAGGGAAGAAAGTTTCGAACACAATAATGAGGTAGTAAGGCTCAGGCAACAATTGATAGATTTACACCGGGCATGGGCCAGCGGAATGCCTCCTCCCCCTCTCCCTGAAGGTCTTAGGAATATCTCTAATTGCCCACCGCTCTCTCAGGTGCAATTCTCTGCTCCTATTGATTCACCTGAGCACGCGTCAGGATTCACTCCGTGACATTATTATCCGGGCAGTTCTGGTGTGCCCTTGGCAGCTCCCCAATCAAGACCAGCTACTCAGCCAGTATTCGTAGCTCCGCCACCACATGAAACTCCCATATATGTTGCGTGTCTCACGATGAGGCTTCCCAGGTCTGCCAGTGATCCAGTACTGAAGGTTTCAGATGGTAAGTATTATGCCCCGGAGCCTACTTTGCAAATGAATGAACCGTAGGGGTACACTCACCCGCCTGCATTTCCATTTGATACGGAGAAACCTGTCGCAGCAGAGGAACAGGATATCATAGCCTAGAAACTGAAGAGTTTAGAGCAGGCTATGAGGAATTTGCAAGGGATCAGAGATTATAGGAGTGTTTCCTATAAAGATCTTTGCATGTTCCCAGATATCAATATTTCCCCCGGTTTTTAGATGCCTAAGTTCGAGAAGTATGCAGGACACGGTGATCCCGTTGCACACTTGAGACATTATTGTAACCAGTTGAGGGCTACAGGAGGGAAGGAAGAACTGGTCATGGCCTTCTTTGGCGAGAGTCTTTCAGATTTGGCATCAGAATGGTTTATCGATCGAGATATTGATAAATAGAACAACTGGGATGATTTGGCTTCTGAATTTGTTCAATATTTTCAGTACAACATCGACCTGATTCCAGACAAAAAATCCTTGGTCAACATGAAGAAAAAGAGCACTGAAGGTTTTAGGGAATACGCGATAAGGTTGCGTGAACAGGCCGCCAGGGTAAAGCCTCCAATGAAAGAAAGTAAGTTGGTAGAAGTTTTCATTCAGGCGCAGGATGAGACCTATTTTCAACATTTACTTCCGGCAATGGGAAAGTCTTTTAGGAAAGTCCTCAAAATAGGGGAGATGATAGAGAACGGAATTAAGACAGGCCGAATAGTGAGTTTTGCCGCATTAAAACCCACCACACAAGCGATTCAAGGTGGATCTGGCACATTTGGAAGTAAAAAGAAGAAAGAGAATGTGGGGACTATCGTAGCTGGAATCCATTCCTATCCCAAAAGACCACCTCGCCCCTATCCCCAATCCCAATCCCAAGTCTACGCCCAAGCTCCATATATTCCTCCCCACCATTACTACCCTCCACAAAACCCTTTATATTCTATTTTGCCACCCCCATACCCAGTATATAGCACGCAGCCATATGCCCAAACCCCTTCTTACCCGCAGTAGCGCGCACAAGCTCCACAAAATCGCCCATTCGCTCCACCAAATTACCAAAACCCCTCCAGACCCAGTTTTCAGCCTAGGCCTGAGTATAAAAAATAAAAGGCGGTCAAAACTCAATTCACACCTCTTGGGGAGTCTTATGCTAGCTTGTTTGATAGGTTGAGAAAGTTGAAGGTTTTAATCCCAATTCAAAAAAGGCTTTCAAATCCACCATCGAGGAATCTCGATTATTCTTTAAGGTGTGCGTACTGTTCTGATATGCCAGGCCATGATATCGAGAAATGCTGGCATTTAAAAAGAGCTATCCAAGATTTAACTGACACAAATCAGATGCTGGTCCAGGCCCCAGAAGGTCCAAACATTAACCAGAATCCGTTGCCAACCCATGCTGAAGACAATATGTTAGAATTGATATATGACGGGAAAGAGTCTTCGAGGATTTATAAGCCTATTGTCAAGATACAGACCATTAAGGAAAAATCGGTAAATGTAGCGGAGTCTTTGAAAGCAATGTCATTAAACCGGGAAGGAATGAGAGAAGATAAAGCCCTAGAAAGCACAAAGAAGCCCCTGATCACAGTACAAGGCGCCAGAAGGTATGTTGATTTAAGTCAGGATAAACCTAAGTTGACAGTGGTGGGAGCTCTGAGTCAGCCCATCTTGACGGTGAAAAGAGCACTGGCAGCGCCTATTGTCCTCAAACTGGTGACCCAACCTTTGATAGCTGATACGAAAAGAGTTCCCTAGAATTTTGGGCAGACTGTGATGACCTATCATGGGAAAGAAGTTGTGGAAGATGTAGATGAGATGGGGGTTTGACTAGGTCAGGAAGATGTTTCATGCCTGAAAGCTTAAGAAAGTCCAAGACAACCGTGAGTGGACCCTCATCTATAAAAAAGCCTATCACCGAAGAATTTTTGAAAAAAATGAAATTGCCAGAGTATTCAATATTAGACCAGCTGAAGAAAACCCCTGCTCAAATTTCCCTTTTATCTTTGTTGTTGCACTCCAAGGAGCATCGTGATATTTTACTGAAGGTATTAAATGAAGCATATGTCCAAGGGAGATTACAATCAACCAACTTGAGAAAATGGTTGAAAAAATCTTTGAGGTCAATCGGATTAGCTTTTCTGACGATGAATTGCCTGTTGAAGGTACAGAGCATAATCGGGGCCTTTACATTACAGTGAAGTGTGAAGATTTCTACGTCACTCATGTTATGATTGATGGAGGTTCAGGTGCAAATATTTTCCCTATTTCTACTTTGCAAAAGTTGAATATTGGTGCTGACAGGATCAGGCCCAACAATGTATGTGTTAGGGCTTTCGATGGTGCAAAATCAAATTCCATTGGCGAAATAGAACTAATGTTGACCATAGGGCCTGTTGAGTTCGCCATAGAGTTTCAAGTATTGAATGAAGAATCCTCTTACAATCTGTTGTTGGGAAGGTCGTGGATCCACAAGGCCAAGGCGGTTGCATCTACACTGCACCAAATGATTAAGTTTGAGCATGACAGGTAAGAAGTAGTTATTCATGGTGAATGAGATTTGTCAGCCTACAAAGATTCTCCCTTGTCTCTTATTGAAGCAAATAACGTAGAGGAGACATTCGTCTATCAAATTTTTGATACAGTGCTAGTGAGTCGTATCCTTGAATGACAGGTTATACCGGGACCGCAATTGTCTTCTGCTTCTATCATGATGGTGAGTGAACTTTGGAAATACGGATTTGCACTAGGAAAGGGTTTGGGAGCGTCTCTGCATGGTATAGTTCATCCCATATGTTCGAGTGAGAACGTGGGCATGTTTGGTCTAGGATTTGAGCCTACGACTGAAGATCTGAAGAAAGCTAAGCGAAGGAAAAAGGAAACATCGTCACTCCCTCGCCCAATGCCGTTACTCAGTGAATCATTTGTTAAGAGCGGTGTCATGAAGCATGTGGAATTTGAAGTTGAATGGGTTGATGACTGTTAGAACCTTTTTATTGAAGTTGATATGGTCAAAGAAGGAGAAGGTACCAGTATAGCAGACGTGCAATTCATAGGTCCAGTTGTCCGGCTTAATAATTGGGAAGTCACTCCTCTCCCCGTCAGGAGGGAGTTTTGGTAGTTTATTTTGCTTTTCTTTCTGTCTATCCGAGTTATTTCAGGGTTATAATTCGGATTTTTGTTTGTTTATGTTATGTTGGCATCTGTGTTTAAACTCTTCTATCTTTTATTTAATGAAATACAATGTCCCTTTTGTTTTGTGTCTAATATATTTTGTTTTTCTTTCTTACACAGTTCTCTTTAGGCTGATTCTAATGACATGACATGCATGCGGAATTTTCAGCCTGATCTTAAAATCCAAACTAATCAAGATGTAATGAAGCAGGATGGGGAATATGATGAAGAAGAAGCACTAGAAGAAATAAGCAAAGAGTTGGAACAGTTTGAAGACAAACCGAATCCTAATTTGAATGAGACTGAGCCAATAAATCTAGGGGATCAAGAAGATGTTAGGGAAACTAAAATCAGTGTACATGTT
>NW_025847646.1:554-1830 GCF_002878395.1 Capsicum annuum | reverse complement strand
CAAATATCCCGACCACCGTTTTATAGTTTCGAACGTGCTCGATTATATCTGAAACCTATCCGTTTTTGGAAATCTTTATATTGTTGGAAAACTTATTCAATAACCTTCATATGGAACCATCGACGGGCAAATTCTGGTATAAATAAAATAAAATAAAATAAATTCCATATAAATAAGACCAATACACGTACTTGAATACGCCAATACACACACTTGAATATGGGGTGTTACACACACAATCTACCCTGAAATCTCAACACACCATCTCCCCCTTGGGAGAAAACCTTTACTTTTTGGTCCTTGACTGACTCCTTCACTTGCTTTTCCTTCACTTCCGAAACCAAGGAGGATTCGGAACTACTCTAAACCCCTATACTACCTTCAGCATAGTCTAACAACCTAACCCCAAAACTAGCCAAACGATGTACATCACGAGCCAATTCTTTCTTACCTTCTACCACATGTGAAACACTACCCATGGACACTCTACTTAGGGCATCCACCACAACATTGGCCTTGCCCAGACGGTACAGCACACTCATATAATAGTCCTTTAAATATTCTAACCATCGTCTCTGCCTAAGATTTAATTCTATCTGAGTAAACACATACTGCAGACTCTTATGATCAATGAAAACATCAACATGGACACCATACAAATAGTGTCTCCAGATTTTCAAAGCAAACACAACAGCTGCTAACTCAAGGTCATGGGTAGGGTAATTTTTCCCATGGGGTTTCAACTGTCTAGAAGCATAAGCTATCACCTTACCCTTCTGCATCAATACGTAACCTAACCTAACTCTTAAAGCATCACAGTACACCACAAAATCATCAACACTATCAGGCAAAGTCAAAACAAGGGCTGAAGTGAGCCGAGTCTTCAACTCCTGAAAACTCTTCTCACAAGATACGAACCACAAGAACTTCACTTTCTTTTGGATCAACCGATTCATAGGAGACACTATAGAGGAGAAACTCTCAACAAAACGGTGGTTATAGCCAGCTAGACCCAAGAAACTTCAGATATCAATCAGAGAAATAGGTCTAGGCCAATTTCTAACTGATTCGATCTTTTGGGGATCAACTCTAATACCCTCAGAAGAAATGATATGACCCAGAAAAGTAATTGACCTTAGCCAAAACTCACACTTACTGAACTTGGCAAACAACTTGTGATCTCTAAGGGTTTGCAAGACAGTTCAGAGATGATCAGAATGTTCATCCTCACTACGGGAGTACACCAGTATATCATCGATGAACACTATGACAAACA
>NW_025847646.1:0-454 GCF_002878395.1 Capsicum annuum | reverse complement strand
GAACTTGGCAAACATCTTGTGATCTCTAAGGGTTTGCAAGACAGTTCAGAGATGATCAGAATGTTCATCCTCACTACGGGAGTACACCAGTATATCATCGATGAACACTATGACAAACATCTCCAGATATGGTCTGAACACTCGATTCATGAGGTCCATGAAAGCTGCTTGGGCATTGGTTAACCCGAAAGACATAACAAGAAACTCAAAATGGCCATAACGAGTTTGAAAAGCAGTTTTTAGGATGTCACACTCCCTAACTTTGAGTTGATGATAGCCGGAACGAAGGTCTATCTTTGAGAATAACTTGCACCTTGCAATTGTTCAAACAAATCATCTATTCTCGGAAGGGGGGTACTTATTTTTTATGATGACTTTATACAGTTGGCGGTAATCAATGCACATAAGCAAAGAGCCATTTTTCTTTCTCACAAACAACACAGGAGCACCCCAA
>NW_025847645.1:0-1448 GCF_002878395.1 Capsicum annuum | reverse complement strand
TAAAACCTTAGGCTTTGATACCAAGTTTGTAACGCCCCAAAAAATGGGTCCCGAAGCATCACACGGTGCTTGAGGATACAAGTAGCCCTAAGCTAACCCTTTGAGCCATTTTCATTCAGTTTAACACAAATCAAAAGGGTTTCCATAAATAACCCTCAAATATCAACAGAGTAATCATCATCCAAGAATAAAAGAATTTTAGAAAGATAAAAAAAATGACTTATTAGTCAACTCCCAACATCTATACTAGTCTGACAAGCCTCTAAGAAAATTAATAAAACCAGCGAGCCATTGAGACATGCCCCGACTAACTCATACTCAATTATTAAATGTAAACAATTCCGTGAAACCAACATCAGAAATCACATCCTCGGAACATGAGAACTCACCACAACAGAGGATGTAGAATAGTGTGCCCAAAGAATCACTGTCGAACCTGGAACTGAGCACCTGAACCTATATTCTGAGAAAATACAGCTCACATCCGAAGATGTAGGTCAGTACCATGGAAAGAAACCGAGCATATGGTGGTGTATGCAGTTGTATAAACATCATCATCATAAATATTTATAAGAAATATGCAGGATGTATGATAGACTCACATAGCCCAAAGAAAATCATCATAATCATGAGAGGATGAAATAAGTACAATAACACATGTGAGTCATCATATAATTTGTCAATCACTTTTAGTTCATCAAGAATATCAATTCTCATAATGTAAATATCATTTAAATCTTTCAAAAGAATAACTTTCACAATTTCACTTTCAAATCACTTCACCATTCACCATAGACACAGGGAAACACACACACACACACGGAGATCCTATAACCGACATAAACCATGTGAGCTATATGGAGTCCAACGTACAACCCACGTTGGGGAGAGCCATCCTATCCTTGCCATTGGAGTAGAACTATCGATATCAAATTCACATAAACTAGTGATCACTATATAAATCAGCCTCAGGGTCACTCCTATGGGGGCACGTAGTTCTAGGAAAGTAAGGTCACTTTATACCTCCCACTCGGTTCTAAAGTTTTCTCTCGAACTTAGCTCAGATCATTTCAAAGACAATCCACAATAAAACAATTTCAGTAATATATAAATATACATCGGGAGCCATCATGCTTCCCATCTATCAAAATCAACCTCGTTGTGGATTTCTTTTACACTTGAGTTCAAAACAACTCCATTAAGACCAAAAGATCAAATCATTCAAAATATCTCAAATATTCAACATCAACGTGCTTATAATACACACTTTCTTAAAAAAACACAATTTCTAATGGGGATTTTCAACCCAAATATCAAAATTATGACAAATATCGTTCAAGATTTATGCTTTATATCTCCACACATGTAAATTCATCTTTCAAAATCATAAACATCAAGATATCATAATAATCATCATAAGATATGGGTTCATACTTTAAATTCATAAA
>NW_025847644.1:0-2154 GCF_002878395.1 Capsicum annuum | reverse complement strand
AGAAGAATGTATAGAACATTTTAAAAACTGCTTAGAGAGAAGTGATAATTTAGGATATAGAAATAACAAATCAGTCCTTGAAAGAAAAGATGAAGATACAATCTCTATATTAAGTTCTACCATCAGTTATAAAGAACTAGCAGAATTAGAACTAACTAGCTCCTCAAGTGCTAGCCCATTCCAACAAACAAACCCTAATCCCCAACCAATAGATTATAGTACAGGCAATGTACCTAGAAGACCAGCAATTAGGATAAACCCAGATATAGAGCTTAGAGGAGATAATATAAAACCAGCAGGTAAAAGAATGCCAATAGAAGAACCAATTAAACTACAAGAAGGAGGAAGCAAAGGTAAAATTCTGAATATAGCAGCACATGATCCCCAAATATGGAATACAGTGATAGACTTATGGAAAGGAAGAGTAGCTGCAGATTACTTAAGACATTATACAGAAACCGATACACAAGAGGCGGTACATTTAGAAAAACTAGAAGCAGAACTTATGAATTTAGAAAATAATGATACTAGTCTAATATGCAACGAAGATAAAGAATTCTCTACTATAAAAGTTTTAGTAAAAATTAAAATAAAAGATGTAGAAAAAGAAACTCTACCATTAGTAGATCCCGGATGTACTAGCTGTTTAATCAATAAAGAAATAGTACCGGAACATTTACTAAAAGTACTTGAAAGACCTATAACAACCACTCAAATGGATGGATCACAAAATATCTATAATTATTACATAGAAAAAGCACAAATAAGTATTTTAAATACTTGCAATAAATTCTATAACCCAGTTTACAATGTTAATAAAATACTAGCAAGAGATTTAAATATAGGATCAGATTTTGTTATCGGACTAAGATTTTGTATACAGAATAAAGGAGGATGTCTCTTCACAAGAGATGGAATAATGCTCTTTAAAAATTTAACTTATACACCAGTACAAACAGTAATATTGCCAACAGTATATAGAATACTAAACACAAATAAAACAAGATTGCTTCCAAAACCATGTTGCGACAATTGCCAAAACAATCAATGCCAAAATAGCAACCTGTCAAAAGAAAACAAAAATATAAAAGAAAACCTAGAAGAAGTTAGAAATTATACTCTGTTTAATGCAGAAGGACCAGAATGCTTAACAGATATAGAAAAAGACTATACCCTAATAAGTATAGAAACTCAGTTCTATAATTTTAGAAAAGGCATGGATAAAATAGGAATAATAAATAGTCCAAAAGATTTAGAAAATATAATATCTATATTAGATAAAATGGAAATAATAGGAGAAAGACTGTTAGCCCATTGGGACGCTAACGAGATAATGTGTAAATTAGATATAATTAATTCGGAATACACTATAAAAACAGCACCTATAGAAGCAAATAATGAAGATACTAAAGAGTTTGATATACAAATAAAGGAACTTTTACAATTAGAAGTAATAAGAAGATCTACCTCTAGACATAGATCGGTTGCATTTATGGTAAGAAATCATAGTGAACAAATAAGAGGTAAAGCTCGTATGGTAATTAACTATAAAAGATTAAATGATAACACCCGAACAGATGCATATAAACTACCAGATAAAAGTGAGTTAATAAATAGAATTCAAAATAAAAAGATATATAGTAAATTTGACTGTAAGTCAGGTTACTGTCAAGTCAAAATGCACCCAGACAGCATAGAATGGACAACATTCACATGTCCAGGTGGACATTTTGAATGGTTAGTTATGCCATTTGGGTTAAAGACAGCTCCACTCATTTTTCAACGAAAGATGGATAACATATTTGGAGAATATAAACATTTCATATTAGTATATGTAGATGATATTTTGGTATTCAGTCAAAACATGCAAGAACACTTTGGACACCTACAAATAATTTTCAGATTATTTGTTAAACATGGAATAATAATAAGTAAAAAGAAAATGGAATTATGTAAGACTTATATTAATTTTTTAGGAATAACTTTAGGAAATGAAAAAGTAAACCTCCAATCACACATTGCAAAGAAGGTGTTAGAAATGCCATATAAATTAGAAAAGACAAAAGATTTACAAAAATTTCTAGGATTAGTAAATTATGCAAGAAATTTTATTCAAGACTTAGGAAAAATAGCAGGACCATTATACGCAAAGAC
>NW_025847643.1:498-1106 GCF_002878395.1 Capsicum annuum | reverse complement strand
AGTACTTGTTAATAAATAAATAGGTTTCCTATTTTTTCTTGAAAATTAGGTGGCGACTCTGTTGACACCCAATTTTGACATCCCGATATCACTTTTAGGCTGTTATTATATCAAAATTATTTAATTTTAATTATCAATATTTTTAAATATTATTCTTACATTGAGTACATACTAACGTGTCCCATTTATAATTAAAGGAAATGCATAAATTATTTCTTAGATTTTAGTATCATTGTCATAATTTTTAAACTCAAATTCAGCATTTTATGTAATTTTTATTAATATTTATTAAATTATTTTCCACGTAATTATGCACCTCCACATTTTTGCAAACACAGTATCTAGTTTTTCATTATTTAGCATTATTTATTTTATTAAATTATTTATTATTAATTATTATTATTTATTATTTATTTATTATTATTTATTACTTATTATTTAATATTGTTATGTATTATTTAATTATTATTATTATATACTATTATCCCTATTTTAATTTTAATAACAGCCTAATTTAATTCACTTTGCCTAAATTTATTCACCTTTTAACTTAATTTTGTTCAATTTCTTACAATTCTAGCCATTTGAAACTCAATTCCAAATTTTCA
>NW_025847643.1:0-398 GCF_002878395.1 Capsicum annuum | reverse complement strand
TCTCTATCTAACCTCTCTTTCCCATGGCTGCCGCCGCTGATCGGCGGAGCAGCGCCACCGAGACCCCCTTCTCCAATAGCTTTCCCACCGCCCTCTATATGCGCCGCCAACGCCTTCTCCGCCGATACCAGATCTACCACTGCCTCCTGCCGTTCGTCCTCACTGCTGCCAGCGCCGCGCCGCCAGCCCCTCAGCCTCTATCACCATCTCTCCCTTCATTTTCCCCTTTCCGGAGATGAACCAGTACGCCAACGCCGCTCCAACATTGCCACGAGACCCCCCTCCTCTCCAACCTCCTCCGTGAACCAACCGTCGCCACCCCAGGTCATCTCCGTCATCCACCCGCCACCAACCTTCTTCGTGCCGTTGATCCGTTTGTCAAAAAAGAGATGGGTTTT
>NW_025847642.1:89795-112373 GCF_002878395.1 Capsicum annuum | reverse complement strand
ACCATGAACTAATCAACTACTGTAAAAAAAGACATTAACATTTATTAGATGAAAAAATTATTAGACCTTCTAAATTGCTTTGGAGTTGCTCAGCCTTTTATGTCAATAATAGTGATGAAAAAGAAAGAGGAGCACCAAAACTAGTAATCAATTATAAGCCTCAACAAAGTATTAAAATGGATTAGGTACCCGATACCTAACAAACATGACCTTCTTAAAGAACTTATAAAGTTAATATTTATAGCAAGTTTGATATAAAATCAGGATTTTGACAGATATAAATCACAGAAAAGGATAAATATAAAATAGCCTTCAATGCCCCTTTCGGACAATATAAATGGAATGTAATGCCATTTGGACTAAAAATATTCCATTCGAGTTTCAAAACATTATGATTAATATATTCAATCATTATAGAAATATTTCTATAGTCTACATAGATGATGTTCTAATATTTTCATAAGATATTAACCAACACTTTAAACAAATTGAAACCTTTTTAAAAATTGTTAAACAAAATGGACTAGTAGTTAGTGCTAATAAGATTAAATTATTCCAAACTTCTACTAGATTTCTTGGTCATGATTTATATCAAGGAACCTATAAACTCATTTGTAGAGTTATCGAATTCTCATCTTAATTTTCAGATAAATTAACTGATAAAACTCAGCTTCAAAGATTTTTAGGAAGTTTCAACGATGTGGCAGATTTTATTCCTAATATTAGACAGGTTTGTAAGCCTCTTTGTCAGTGTCTTAAGAAAAATCTAGTGTCTTCAGGAATAGAAAACAATGATACGGTTCAAAATATTAAATTAATAGTTAAAAAACTTCCATGTCCAGATAACATGACCCAACCGAGGACCTTGTCGTAATGGGCATCCCAAGTCCGACCGGGACCAGAGACCACCCCTGTTACCCAACACAACCTCCAGTCGCTTGCCCTGAGTTGGCTGAATTTTGAGCATATAACAAGATAGTGTAACAGCTCACATGAAGACTCTGGGATAAGATCACAACCATGACGAACACACCCGAGTCCAACCATCCCATACCGACCGTCCCACCATGCCAAACCAAACCAATACCAAAATAAGGGCCATAAACTAGGCCATAACCAAATAAGTTCCAAAACATAATATGATTAATCTCAAAATGAAATACGATGGAACGGAGAGAAATTATGTCAAATAATGTAAGCCCCAATTCCAATGTCAATATTAAGGCCGACACCAACACCAATCCAACCCATATTAGTACTACAAATCCTCTAGCCAAAAGAGTAAGAATATCTAATTGGGACATGCCCACAACCAAAGCCAAAACCAACACCAATCCAACCCATATTAGTACTACAAATCCTCTAGCCAAAAGAGTAAGAATATCTAATTAGGACATGCCCACAACCATAGCCAAAACCAGTATCAACAAATTAACCAAAATGTCTAAAAATATTCATAACATGAAATGGAGCCTTCTGGAAAGATGGAAGCTCGCTACTTTAATCCAACAGTTGTCCCCGAGTCAATCACTATGTAAGAGGAGTAGAACGGCCGGTTCCTACATAGCGTGGGTATATTGTCCCCCAAAGATGGAGAAACCACCAACAAGATCCCAAAATTAGTCCTCTAGTTGAAACCCTAGCTTTCTTGCCCTAAAGCTCTTAAGAGAATTATAGAGAGTTTAGGAAGAGTTTCTAAGTGTTAATGAATAGAATAATAGGGTAAATAACTTTTCAAGTGGGTTAGAAGTTGTGGGACCTTATTAGGATAAGTAGGGAAATATCTAGAATACCCCACTTAAGTTGCACAAGAATCCCATCACAGGGGTACGACTGATCCTCACGAGTCGAGCCTTCGATACGAGTGGTACCCACCACTCGTATCCTATGCCTCAACCCTTGGACCCAACATTGTCCAGTGTACAACTCATACTACCTAATTTGTATCGACATCATAAAATCCGTACCCTTCACTCATATCCCAGGAAAGATAGAATCACAGGAGGTTTGAACACTACCACCATACGAGTCCTGGGTACGACTCGTACCCTCACTTACGGCTCCTAGTTAGCCACTTTTACTCAAATCCAACTTAAGTTACCAAGTCTAAGGTTAAGTGAAGAAACCAAATGATCCGTATCCAACCATACGAATCGTACCACCAAATCGTACCCATTCTAGCAACCAAAATTAATCCCACCAACCAATACTGGTTAGCATACGACTGGACCATACCATCCTTACCCCAACATAGACTCATACCCTCAAGTCGTATTGGTTCCAGAGATCAGAATTATAGGAAATTTTCTAAGATCTAGAAACCAGGATGTTTAAGTCTCCCCCATTAGGAACATTTATCCCCGAATGATGGATAAGGTAGTGGTAACCATATGCACGAGTTATTTGCATTATCAAATATATTCTCAATCTTTAGCAAAGTTTGAAAACAAAAAGTCAAAGATATTAATCTTTCCTTTAACAAACTCAGAAAATAAAGATGAGTTGAAGACACATACCTTCTACACTAATCCCAAGAGCAAAAAATAGATTCGGATACTTGGACTTCATGTCCTCTTCCGCTTCTCATGTAGCTTATTCCACCATATGGTTCACCACATAACCTCAACCAAAGACACGTCCTTGGTCCGCAATCGACAAACCTTCCTATCCAAGACCTTAATCGAGACCTCTTTATAAGACAGAGGTCCGAGATACCCAACCCTTCCAAAGGAACAATCAAAAAAGAAACACCAAGACACTTCCTCACTATAGAGACATGAAACACCAGATAAACTGAGCTCAAGCTAGAAGGTAACTCTAATTTGTAGGCAATATTTCCAACCCTCTACAAAACAACATAAGGACCAATATATTGGGGACTGAGCTTCCTCTTTTTACCAAACTGCACTACTCCCTTAATTGGAGATACCGTGAAGAAAACCTTATCCCCAACCTCAAACTCCAAATCTCTATGCCTTACATCTACACAGGACTTTTGGCAACTTTGGGCAGCCTTAATCCTATCCTAAATTACCTTTACCTTCTCTATAGCTTGGTAAACCAAATTGGGACCAAATATACCTACCTCCCTAAGCTCAAACCAGCCAATAGGAGATCTATACCTCCTACCATATAATGCCTCAAAAGGAGCCATACCAATACTAGAATGATAGCTATTATTGTAAGCAAAGTCTACCAGAGTTAGATGCTCAATCCAAATCCCACTATAATCAATCACACAATCCCAAAGCATATCTTCCAACATCATAATAGTTCTCTCTATTTGTCCATCCATCTATATATGAAAAGTAGTACTCCGCCTCACCTTAGTCCCCAACTTTTTCTGAAAAGTATGCCAAAAATAGGATGAGAACTACGTACCATGATCAAAGATAATCCAATAGGTACTCTATGCAGCTTTACAATCTCCTAAAGATATAACATCGCATAGTCCTCCGCCGAGAAGGTAGTCCTTACTGGCAAGAAGTGAACAGAATTTATCATCCTATCCATGATGATCCAAACCGAATCAAATTGGTTTCAAAATTGAGGAAGACCGATAACAAAATCCATATTGATTACCTCTCATTTCCATTTGGGCAAATTAATTTCTTGATAAAACCTACCAGGTCTCACGTGCTCAACTTTAACTTGTTGACTGATAACGCTCAAACTACACCTCTCAATGAGAATGTAAGCGATCGTTGTCAATATAAAACCTAACAATATTGGGATCGAATCCCGTAGAGAATATGGTGTAAACATAAATCGTTTGCAAATCAATCAACTGATAGTTGGATGTTCCCATAAATGGGGGGTTTTTAGTTTAACAAGTAATTTTCGGTTGCTTTAATCAATGTTCATAATCGAGAGTTTCTAAAAAACCAGAATTATGTTCACTAGGGCTTTCGGTACTTGACAGATGCTAACGGTGGTTCAAGATTCTCATGGTAGGTAGGACAACAAGTTATCTTTATCGACGTTATGCTTAAATGTATCTCGACCTACTTAAGAATTTAATTACCTAATCCTCTCACACTCAAGGAATTTATATTCTCTGTCCAGATTTTACCTCAGGTTAACCAACCTTGTTATAGCGCTGATTATTAAATGGAGTATTTTTAAGTCCCTGTCGATAACTCACTTCCCACTATATTTGAGTTCTTTGTCAAGAAAACCAAAGCAGGTGTTATCTATTGTTTGCAACCAATAGACATTAATTAAAACCTCAGAATTATCAAGAAATCCTACCACCTTTTGAATCTTGAACACTTAGCATCTTATCAAGACCTAACCCTAGATCCAATAATTCAGGTTAAAGGAATTTAGCCACTCATAATGCTAAAATCAAAACAACAAGTTGTATTCATTCTTGGAAGGTTAAACTTACCACAAGAAGAATAATAACTAGTGAATTGCAGATTAGATCACAAAGGAAAATACCAGAATAATGATAATAATCTCTTCAAAGTATTTGCTTTTTCAAGCCAAGAAATTAGAGAAAGAAAAATATCAAAAAGCATTGTCAAAACTCAATGTGTGGATCTCTCCAGAAAACCCTAAAACAAAGTTTTAAATAGTTTACCCTAATTATGGAAACAAAATAATAGAATTCAAAAATCCCTCGGATTAGGTGACGACATTTGTGATAGCCTATTAGGAGGCTGACGACTTATCATAAATGTCGTCAGCTCCTTCTTCGGCTTTAGATCATCCTATTTAAGGCTGATGACAAACTTGACAACTTATCAGCTTCTTGACGGCCTGTCATAAAATGTCGTCAAAGCTCTGCTTCAGTTCTCCTGTGCTGGCTCAGGCTGATGACATTCTTAACAACTTATCAGACCCTTGACGACTTATCACAAAATGTCATCATATCTTTCAACTCAGGCCAATTCTCTATTTACTGCTGACGATGACTTTGATAACTTATCACAGGGTTGATAACTTATCACAAATGTCGTCAACCATACGTGTCTTCAGATTTCTTCAGATTTCAACTTCTTTGCTTCCATTCTTGTTGGTTCTCTATCATATCAGCTTAAACTACAAAATCAAACATAAATCAATCAAAAATGATAAAAGTTGCTTAAGACTTCGCAATTATTCTTAGTTAAAGCCCTCAAATGTGTTAGCATTAGATCACACATCAACACCTTCAACTTAAAACAATTATTTATCCTCAAGCAACTCAACACAACTAAGAGAATACAAGGCACATTTGGCAGTCAATCATCCACATTATCTCAAAATACTTTCACCATCTCCAAGGTCACTCAATTCAAGAACAATGAAGAACACCAATGCAAAACACGTGAATCAAGATACGGCATTAGTTCAGTTATAACAACCATGCATAGACCATTATTACACTACCCGAACAAGTCAGTAACTAGTAATGTAACCAGTGTGCCCTCACAGCAAAGACATCCCCCTCATCTCATATCAAGAATTATATATGTAACCATGGGGATGATCAAACACTCATTCTCAGAACAAAGTTCCAATCAGTGTGTGCCAAGTACCATAGGCTTGCCCTTATATTCATTACCCAGATCTTCAGATAGGTCATCTAGGATTACTTTAGGACTTCTCTTAGGCTTGTAATATAGGATAGAGGCTCGTATGATAATCGATGGTATTTAAAATGAATAAGCCTCCTTGATACTATAATAGCTTTTTGGGGTTTCACTCATTAGCCTTTTTTGCTCTTCTCTTTTATTGATCACACTTATTTAGGATGGGTGCAGTCTTTTCTTAATTACTTAATCTTTTTCACAATTTTTCTTTTTCTTGCTCTTTTTCTCTGACCCAGTTTTTTATTCTTTTCTTTTATGCTACCCTTATTTATAGTAATTCTATATTATGCACCCCTATGATATCCACCCTCAACTTAGTCCATTTGCCTAAGCCAAGGTGCACAGTGTCCAAGGAGGACCAGGGCCAAAACAGGTTTATTGTGATTTAAATGGGAAGGTGACAGGTGTCATACAAAGAAATAGGCTAATTAGGCTCAAAACAGGGATCAAGGGATATTATACACATAGGAAAGGTCATTTAGGATTAAAGTGAGCTAAGATTAACATGGCCTGTGATCCTTTCCTAACCCATATCCTTCAACCTAGGTAAGACTAACCGGGCAAGTTCTGGCTTCAGCATACAAAGGGAACTAAGTAGTTGCTCACACACACATGGCACACACATATATCACAAGCTATGACTTATTTAGTTTATGCAGCTATTTAGCAATGATTATTATGTTACTAGAACTAGTGCCATACAAAGATGCAAATGACACAGTTAAAGGAGTAGACTACTTGAAGAGGTGTACAAAAATCATAAACAATTCAACTACCTCAAGTACAAGTATTTCTCCTAATCAGCTATAAAATTTTACAACAATAATTTACTCTACACCCTCAACTTAAAATCAAAGAAAATTTGAACAAAGGGTTAGAGTATACCTGGAATGGATCAATCCCGGGGGTTATGGGTTCCTGACCCTGCTTTTACATCTCCATCAGGAGCCTCGAACTATTCTGGTTTAGCTGGTCTATCGGTCTCTGAAGGCCTACTGGTAGAGGCACCTACTGCTCTCACTCGGATGGCTTCCTCCCATATCTCATTGTCTGTTAAGGACTCAATCCTTGCCTTCTTCATCTTCTTATTTTTAGACTTCTTTCTTGCCCTCTTCTCTACTTTTCTTTCTTTATCACTATCGGCCTCTCTCTTTTTTCTTTGCCTTTTTTCTCACTTTTTTTTCTTTTTCTTCACTGGCTTCTCTGTGAGATCAAACAATGAGATTTATCCCTCAGACTGCTCTAATGCCTTCTCCAATGACACCATAAATTGGTGTTTCTATAAATTTCCAACCTCCACCTTCACCTTAGCCAGTTCTGACCTAAGCAGTGCCATCTCTAGGTCTGACCTCTTCTTCGATCATGCATTGAAGCGGTTCTCTAATTCATCAATCCTGCCCAACAAGGCCTTGTAAGGCTCAAGTACAACGTTAACACTTTTGTCAACTGCAACTACAAATAGCTTGGCAAAGATTTTCAATGGATCCTCGCACCACTTGGACTGCTTTGCTACTCTTTTGAAATTCATCAAAGTGAAGGAAAATTCTATTATAGGCATAGAAGCTAGCGAATTTGTCTCAGTTCTGGACACTGATAATTCTTTCATTATTGCAGATGTTGGAGGTGCAGCTTCAGAATCAAGTGTAGCTTTAGAATCTGGCATCTCTGCATTAGGCACTAAATTAGTACCTATAACTAGTGGATCAATGGGAATTTCTGTGCCCTATCAAATATTAGCCTCGACTGATTTTCCTTATTTCTGATAGGTTGTGGGTCTTCTTGGAAAGGAGTTCTTCTAACCCTATAATCTTTGGCACGTTTTCTTTCCTACATAACCTTGTAATTAAACAAGGGAAGGGATATGCTGTATCAGACCTTGAGACACGAATTTTTATCTCTTCGGTAATAATCTCTCCAAAATTCAATTTGAGGTTACCCACAAAACTTGTTACTACTATTTCTTTATCATCCCCGAGAATATTATCACCATCTATGGGCATCAACTAAGTATAAACAATACCCCACCAAAATCTTGCCTCTGAATTTAGGCAGGCCTTAAAGATGTTTTTACTCAGATTTGTTAGCCATTCCGATTCTCCATCGGCTATGAGTGTGGCTAACCAATTCTTTTGATTTTCTTGATGCTTCAACCGGGCATAGAAGTAGGTAAAGTGGCCTGAGGAGTAAAGTTTGGGCCATGAAGGAACCTGTTGATTGTTGCTTTAGAAATATCCACCATTACACCCCGTACTGGAACTTTGTCCAACAAAAGTTGGTCAACTGCTTTCTCTCCTTCTCTACATATGTTTTCCAGGAGAGCTTGGTAGTTTGTATAGAACTCCCTAACTAATGTAAGGAAAAATAAATTTCCTCCTTGGGTAGTCCATCCCAAATTATAGCCATAAAATTTTTGCTCCACTTTCGGGTACCTGCTCAACCCCTTAGTGATACTTCTCTTCTCCTCAAAGTTTGGCCTCTTGAAAACTCTCCTGTTGGTTCTACGAAGCCCATCAAAGAAGATTTTTCTGAGCTTTAGGAATCTGCCATCTAGTTCTATCTCAAACTTCAGGATTCTTGCATTTGACCATTATTCCCTGAATCGGAGAGTCTTCGTCATCTTGTGGATCAATAAAAGGGGACTCAGTAGATGGTCCCTCAGATTCAAGTTGCCCAGACTCATGTTCCTCAGACTCAGGTTGATCTGAATTATGCTCTTTAGATGTAGCATGTTCAGACTCTAGTTGCTTAGAGGCCGACTGTTTAGAAGCTGTATGCTCGGATGTTGTTGGCTCAGTGTCACTTTCTTCACTCTCCTCCACCTTAACTGGTGGGGGTGGTGGAGTTTTTTAGAGCTTTGCTTCTTTTTTTCTTCCTGATCAGAGGCTCTTCCTCTTCATAATCAGACTCTTCATTGAAGAGTCTCCGAGATGCACTTCCCTTGGTCACTTTCTTTATGGATTTTGAGTTCTTTCCTTTGGGTGCCATTTTAAGAACTGTAGAAAGAGAAAAAAACATTATTTGACCCTCAAGAGTACAAACACAAACACATCGATCATTGAAATTCCACACCCCTTAAAAGGGTTTAGTAATGCTTCAAGTCCCAGGTGTGACGACATTTCTTGATAAGCCGTCACAAATGTGATCGCCTATCATAAATGTCGTCAGCTCTAAACAGAACTCATAAGATTTTATCAACTTCTAATGACATTTATGATAAGCTGTCATAAACGTGATAGCCTATCATAAATGTCGTCAGCTCTAAATAGAACCTAGTTCACTCTTAGCAGACTTCGACAACATTTTTTATAAACTGTCATAGTTGTGATAGCTCATCATGAAAGTTGTCAGCTCTTATCAGAACTTCACTTTGACTTTGACTCAATTTTTGGTCCTATTTTTCCTTAAAATTCACTCGAGTTTCATTTTTGAGCTAAGCTTATAAGCCTTAGGCTTGCACAGCAAACCCTAGTTTTAATTTTTAGCCCTTTTTGCAAATAGAAGTTGGTTCAAGCTTCTTGGGAACTTGGGTTGTCATCAATCTATCACTTACCATAAGAAAAGAAAAGTTAAATTTTGAGCATACCTGATGGGATCCTTCAATGTGATTACACGATCAAGAGGAAGTAAGAAGAAGTTCTTGATTTTAATTGTAAACCCACACACACAAGGAAATTGCTTCTTGTTTAACTTGGAAGGAGTTCAAAGATGGGAAGAAAATATTCTAAGTATGGAAGAAAAATAACTTGAAGGAACTAAAAACTAAGTGGAAAGGTGGAAAGGCCAAGCTATGGGCCGGGTTGGGTCTTTTTAATTTGGCCCGCAGTTTCAGCTAATGTTGGGATTTTTTGTGATGACATTTCTGATAAGTTATCAAAATTGTGATAGCTTATCACAAATGTCATCATCCTTGACAGATCCTTCTTCAGAGCTGAGGTCTCTGACGACAAATCTGACAGCTTATCACAATCGTGATAGCCCATCAAAAATATCGTCAGGGGCACTTGGCTGAATACATCAATTCCACCTTCTTTGAGCTATAACCTACTACAAAAATAAATAATTTACTGGAGTATAAAAATTTTGGGTTGCCTCCCAATAGCGCCTGATTTAATGTCGCGGCACGACTTGGTTATCTTGACTACTCAAACTTTGTCAAGACAACCTGTTGATACCCCTTTACCATCTTTATAGAATACATCAACGATTGAGAAACACTCTTTTTTTTTTTGCTGAGTCATGGATGAGTGTATTTTGAAGCGTGCTTCTTTGTCATTGAGCTTGAACTTTAGCTCATTCAGCTCCATGTCTACTATCACTCGCCAGTTGCAAGGAATGGTCTACCTAAGATGTTGGGCACTTCAAAGTCCACTTCCCAATCCAGGACTACAAAATCAGCAGGCAGAATAAAATCGGACACCTTAACCAAGACATCTTGTAATATGCCCACAGGCTGCTTCACAGACCTATCTCCCATCACTAACTGTATTTTTGTCGGAGTAGGATCCCCCAAACCCAGTCTCTTATGCACAGCAAGTGGCATTAGGTTTATACTGGCTCCCAAATCAGATAGTGCTTTTGTGAAATTCAGGGAACCGATAGTGCACGGGATGGTAAACGCTCCCGGATCTACCTTTTTCTACACTAAAGACCTTGTAGAGATAGCGCCACAATAAAGGACATTGTCCTTTGGTTCATGGCTAACCTTTCATTTCTTAGTCACAAGGTCTTTCATGAACTTCGTATATCCTGGCATTTGCTCAAGTACCCCAACTAAAAGAACATTTATTGTCAATTTCTTGAGCATTGCCATGAATTTACTGAATTTTACCTCATCTGTTTTCTTCTTCAATCGTTGAGGAAAGGGAGGTGGTGGTCTTGGGATAGTTTTCAGCACTACCTCATTCTCCTTCTTCTTCTTTTTATCTTTCTCCGGAGCATTATCAGAATTGTCCAGCTTTTTAGACTCTGCTGGATCACCTTCTTCCGGTTCATCAACAACTACCTCATCAGCTACAGATTTTCCCATAGAAGGGTCAGGTAACAACTTACCACCCCTAGTGGTAATAGCCATGCATGAGCTATCATTCCACAGATTTTGGACCATATCACTCGGTAACGTTCCGCTCTTCCTCTGGTTGAATGCTATGAAATGTTGGCTCATCTGCTGCTCCAACTATTTGATTGTGGTGGAGTGTGAGTGCACCAACAGACTAATGGATGTCAGATCAGTCTTCATAGTGGTCACATTAGATTTGGTTGACTCCACTCTCTTCAACAACTTAGCCATCATGTCCTCCATGGACATCTTTTTAGAACTTGTTGAAGCAGCCTCATGATTTCTAGGAGGAACATATAGATCACTCCTGTCATTGTTATTCCTCTAATTTCCTTGCTCCCTATCTTTATAACCAGGCTTATCATAAAAGTGCCGACCTTGATTCCCTTGGCTATTGCCTCGGAAACCCCCCTGATTATTAACATAGTTTGCTTCTTCATCTGCATCAGCATCACTTCTATCCCGAGATCCCACAGCTTTCACCTTTTCAACCTTTCTTGATATCAACTGCTTGGTCAGCAAGTCCATCTGCATTTTAAGGTGAGCCATGTATTGGTCGCGCTCCTTTTCTCTTCTGTGTTGTTCTGCAGTAATACCCACAGGAGCAGTAGGACTAGCTACCACAGAGTCTCTAGTATGCCATGCCCAACTTTGTTTGGTCATTCTGTCCAGCATCTCTGAAGCCTCTGGGAATGTAAGACCAACAAATGAACCACCAGCATCATTATCTATGGTTGGATTCGTAAAAGAGTTAAGAGCCCTGTATAAAGTCTCCATCAAGTGTATGTCTGTCATGTTGTGGTTCGGACACTGTGTCAACTTCTTCTTGAATCTTTCCCATGTTTCATGCAAGGCTTCAGTCGGGAGCTGCCTAAAGTTGCTGATCTCGTCCCTCAATTGTACCCTCCTGGAAGGCGGAAAGAACCTTTCTAGGAAAGCTCCTTTCAACTTCCTCTAGTTGGTTATAGAATCAGGCATCAGCTCATTTATCCACAAAGTTGCCTCCCCAGACAAAGACAATGGAAACAATCTCAACCGGATAGCATTTTGGCCCACTCTTGGGTTATCAAAAGATTTAGAGATGGTGACAAAATTCACCAGATGTAGGTTCGGGTCATCCTCAGGAAGGCTACCAAACAACCCCTTCAGATTGAGGAGTTGGATCATAGTACTCATAATGTTGAACTTGGCCCTAGGTGCCAATGGTGGAGGAATGATTGCACCCATTGCACCTGCTCCGTCCAATCCATCATCATCATCATTGAGATCATACTGGATCATCTGGTACTCTTGTCTTTCTGGGAATGGATGGTTCCTTTTAATATTATGCCGTACTGGTGCAGCTATCTGCTCTGCACGCCTTCAGTTACCAGAATTCAGCAATTCCTCATCTCCCAAATATTCATCCTCAGGGTTTGGATATCATGCTTGTTGCCCAATATTTTGCACATTCACCTGAGCTCGAGCTAAGGCTGCTAGTCTGTCAGCCTCTTGCTGTTCTGTCATTCTTCCAATTCGTTGCGGTTTCGGATTAGGCAGTAATAATGGTTCACCGGAACTTTTGTTTCTTGGTATACACTATAAATATCCTACAAATAAATAAAAACAACAAATAAACGTAAAACTAGAAAACTTAACTAACAGTCAATTTGCGCACACAAACTTCAGTTTACAACCTTATTCCCCGACAACGACGCCATTTTTTATAACGCTCAAACTACACCTCTTAATGAGAATGTAAGTTATCGTTGTCAATATAAAACCTAACTAGATTGGGGTCGAATCCCATATGGAATATGGTATGAATGTAAGTCATTTGCAAATAAATCAACTGATAGTTGGATGCTCCATGAAATGTGGGGGTTTAGTTTAACAAGTAATTGTCGATTTCTTTAATCTGTGTTCGTAATCAAGAGTTTCTAAAAAACTAGAATTATGTTCACTAGGGCTTCCGATACTTGACAGATGCTAACGGTGGTTCAAGATTCTCACGGTAGGTAGGACAACAAGTTATCTTATCGATGTTATGCTTATATGTCTCTCGACCTACTTAAGCATTTAATTACCTAATCCTCTCGGACTTAGGAAATTTATATTTACTACCTAGATTTTACCTCAGGTTAACCAACCTTGTTACAGCGTTGATTATTAAACGGAGTATTTCCAAGTCCCTGTCGATAACTCACTTCCCACTATATTTGATTTCTTTGTCAAGCAAACCAAAGCAGGTGTTATCTATTGTTTGCAACGAACACACGTTAATTAAAACCTCAGAATTATCAAGAAATCCTACCACCTTTTGAATCTTGAACACTTAGCACATTATCAAAACCTAACCTTAGATCCCATAATTTAGGTTAAAGGAATTTAGCCACTCATAATACTAAAATCAAAACAACAAGTTGTATTCATGCTTGGAAGGTTAAACTTACCACAAGAAGAATAATAAGTAGTGAATTGCATATTAGATCACAAAGGAAAATCCCAAAATATTGATAATAATCACTTCAAAGTATTTTTTTTTTCAAGCCAAAAATTAGAGAAAGAAAAATATCAAAAAGTATTGTCAATACTCAATGTGCGGATCTCTCCAGAAAACCCTAAAACAAAGCTTTAAATAGTACACTCTAATTATGAAAATAAAATAATAGAATTCAAAAATCCCTCGGATTAGGTGACGACATTTGTGATAGCCTATCAAGAGGCTAACAACTTAGCACAAATAGCGTCAGCTCCTTCTTCATCTTTGGCTCATCCTGTTCATGGCTGATGACAAACTTGACAACTTATCAGCTTTGTGACGGCCTATCACAAAATGTCGTCAAAGCTCTACTTCATTTCTCCTGTGCTGCCTCAAGCTGACGATATTCTTGACAGCTTATCAGACCCTTGACGACTTATCATAAAATGTCATCATAACTTTCAATTTAGGCCAATTCTCTGTTTACTGCTGACGACGACTTTGATAACTTATCATAGGGCTGACGACTTATCACAAATGTTGTCAGCCACACTTGTCTTCAGATTCTTCATATTTCAACTTCTTTGCTTCCATTCTTGTTGGTCTCTATCATATCATCTTAAACCGCAAAATCAAACATAAACCAATCAAAAATGATAAAAGTTGCTTAAAACTTCGCAATTATTCTTAGTTGAAAGCCTCAAATGTGTTAGCATTAGCTCACACATCATTGACACACCATGCACTTGGCCATAAAATCAACCACATCCCTTTTCATACCATTCCACCAATAGATCTCCTTGAGATCATGATACATCTTCGTCGAACTGGCATGAACAACATTGCGCAATTCATGTACCTTAGCCAAAATCTTTTGTCGCAACCCATCGTCATTCGAAATACACAACCTCCCTTGGTACCGTAAAGTACCATCACCAATAATCTTAAATACCATTACCTTTTTTCCACCTATATCATTCTTGATTTTCATAAAGATAGGATCTAGCACTTGCTTTTCTTTAATCTCTGCACCGAGAGACGACCAAACCACTTCCTGTATCATCACACCACCATCCTTGGAGTCTAAGAGATGAACTCCAACATTATCTAAGCGATGAATATACTTCACCAATTCTTACTTTCTTTCCTCTACATGAGCTAAACTCCCCATGAATAACCTACTAATAGAATCAGCAACCACGTTAGCTTTACCTAGGTAATAGTGAAGGCTCATATCATAGTCCTTGAGAATCTCCAACCATCTCCTCTGCTTGAGATTAAGCTCTTTTTGAGTGAACACGTACTATATACTCTGATGATTAAAAAGATATCCATGTGTACACCATACAGATAATGCCTCTATATTTTCAAAGCAAAGACCACCGCCAACAGGTCCAAATCATGAGTAGGATTGTTCCTTTCATATACCTTCAATTGCTTGGAAGCATAGGAAATCACCTTCCCATGTTGTATCCAGAAGCAACCAAGACCTAACTGAGATGTATTACAATAAACTAGAAACTCCTCACTGTCCTTAGGCAACGTTAAAATCGAAGCCAATGTTAATTTTTCCTTTAACTTCTCAAAATTCCCCTCACAAGAATCTGACCAAGAAAACTTTACCTTTTTTTTAGACAACTTAGTCAAAAGAGCAGCTATCATCGAAAAGCTTTCCATAAACCACCTATAATACCCATCCAAACCCAAGAAGCTCTAAAAATCGATTAGAGTCATGGGTCTAGGCCACCTTTTAACCATAGTCACCTTCTGTGGATCCACCAAGATCCCCTCGCTAGAAATAATATGACCAAGAAAAGTCACAGCTTTCAACCAAAACTCAAACTTCGAGAACTTGGCATATAACTATTGTTCCTTCAAGGTCAGCAATACCACATGGAGGTTATTATCATGATCCACCTCACTTTTGGAATAAAACAGAATGTCATTAATAAATACAATGATGAAGAGATCCAAGAACTGCCTGAAAACCCTATTCAATCAAATCCATAAGTGTCATCGGGGCATTAGTCAATCCAAATGACATTACCAAGGATTTAAAGTGCCCATACCAAGTATGAAAAGTCGTCTTATGGATATCCTCCTTCCTAATCTTAAGTTGGTAATACCTAGAACAAAAATCTATCTTAGAAAAGAACTTGGCACCTTGCAACTAATCAAATAAGTCATCTATCCTTTGGAGAGGATACTTGTTCTTGACCATTACCTTATTTAACTACCAATAGTCAATGCACATCCAAAGGAAACCATCCTTCTTGCGCACGAACAACATCTATACATAACACAGAGATACACTAGGATGAATAAACCCCTTATCTAGAAGATCCTTAAGTTGTTCCTTGAGTTTTCTTAACTCAGCAGTAGCTATTCTATACAGAGAAATAGAAATCGGAGGAGTGTCCAGAACCAACTTAACACCAACTTGATTTCCCTATTCGGAGGAACACCAGGAAGATCATCTGAAAAGACCTCAGGAAACTTATTTACTACCTGAACCAAATGAAAAGATGGACCTTCTAAGTTAGAATCCTTAACCCAGACCAAATGATAAAGACAACCTTTAGAGATTAACCTCAGAGCTCTAAGATAAGAAATAAACCTCCCCTTAGGTGCTAGAAAACCACCCTCCCACTTTATAATTGGTTCACCAGGGAACCTAAAGAAAACATTATGGGTCCGACAATCCAAGGACAAGTAGCAAAATTTTAAGCAAACCATCCCTAGAATAACATCAAAATCCACCATATCAAGTTCAAACAAATTAACCAAAGTCTAGCTATCACCATATGATACCACATACCCCCTATAGACTCTCTTAGCAATAACTAGTCATCTATCAGGGTAGTAATAGAAAAAGGATCTGAGATAACCTCAGGATTAAAACTAATACATACAGCCATAAATGGGGTCAGATAAGAAAGAGTGGACCCTAGATAAAGTAGATAATATATATCACAAGAAAAGAGTTGTAACATACTAGTAACGACATCAGGTGATGCCTTCAATTTATGCCGAGACATAATAGTATACAGCCTATTCCAGCCAACACTAGAACCAGGAGCAGTGAATAAAGTAAGTACAGAACCATCAGGTGCAGGAGCAGAAGATGAAGCCGACGGTACCTTATTAGCTCCCAAAGCAACCTTATTAATCGATAAATCCCTGAGCTGATGGCTTACCTGGCCATACTTGAAGCATTTTTCCCTCCCATTATCACAATAAGCCCAATGAGAAAGACCACAGAATCGACAATGAGGGCATAAAGAAATTAACTAACCCCCACTCACCTGATATTGGGCACTCTATGCCCAAAAATTATCACCACCCTGATGACGTCTATCACCTAACTACTTTAAGTAAGGAGCACTAGCAGCAGAGAAAGAACCAAAACTCCTCCACTTTTTTTTGCTATTTGTTGCCATCCCAACCACCCTAAGCTTGAGCACCTCCCTGATTAGAAAACCTACTCCTCTTACCCTGTCGATCTCCAAACTCCACCTATTACCTCTTCTCATCCTTCACCTGTTGTATATGAACAGTCAACCTAGAAATATTCATATCTCTAATCACCAAATAAGTCTTGCTTTCCAAGATCAAATCTCAATTCAACCTAAAAGTAAAATTTCTTATCCTTTCTCTTATGTCATCTACTAAATCATTAGCATACCTCGACATCTGATGAAACTTCAAGGAATATTCCTTAACAGATATTCTCCCTTGCTTAAGATTCACAAACTCCTTCATCTTTGCTTTCTTTATCTCTTGAGGAAAGAAATAATCCAGAAAAGAACCAGAGAAAGCATCCCATAAGGATGATTTCTTCACATCTCCTCTATCCCTATCCCACTCTTTATATCATTGGTAGGCAACATCCTTGAACTGATAAGATGCAAAGTTTATGCTTTCCATACTAGTGGCCTGCATCATCCTGAATATCTTTTTCATTTTATCTAAGAAACCCTAAGGATCCTCCTCCACCTTCACACAAGTAAAAGTAGGAGGATTCAGTTTTATAAAGTGACCAACAAAAAACCCACCATACGTATCCTGCTCAACCTGAGCAGTAAAAAACTGAGCAATAGTAAGAATAGACTGGCAAAATTTTGCATTAGTCACCTCACCCTGAGGAGGACTAGTAGCAATTGAAGAAACTCTAGAACTATCGGAGATAGGACCCTAATATTGAAGATGAACTTAAGATGTAAGGCGTGCCCTATCAACTTTGTCCCCAAATAGGACTAAAAAGTTTTTTTATTCCAAATCATCGAGGCATAATCAGAAAAGTGAACAACGAAGGATTAGAGAAGAATTCCAGGACTAAGAATCCAAGCTTGAAAAGAGAATACCAAGAAAGTCAAACATTCCTAAATGCCTTGTAGCCTCTCTCAAATGAGTGTGGCATGCTGCACACCCCTACAAGAAACTCTAATCAACATGGCTTTGTGGACTCCCAATTGACCATGAACCTAGAACTCTGATACCCACTTGACATGACCCGACTGAGGTCCTTGATGTAATGGGAATCCTAAGTCCGATAGAGACTACAGACCACCCCCGTTACCTAAACCAACCTCTAGCCGCCTGCCCAAAGTTGGCTGAATTTTGAGCATATAAAAAGATAGTGTAACAACTCACATGAAGACTCTGGGATAGAATCACAATCGTGACCAACCTAACCAAGTTCAACTATGTTATACCAACCATCCCACCATACCAAACCAAACTAATACCAAAACAAAGGCCATAAACCAGGCCATAACTAAATAAGTTCCAAAACATAATATGATTAATTCAAAAATTACATATGATAGAATAGTGAGAAATTATGTCGATTGATGTCAGAACCAATTCTAATGCTAATATTAAGGATGATACCAATACTGATCCCGCTCATTCTAGCCCATAGCAATACCACAAAGCCTCTAACCAAAAGAGTAAGAATATCCAATTGGGACACGCCCGTAATCATAGCCAAAACCAATATCAAGAAATAAACCAAAATATCTAAAAATATCTATAATATGAAATAGAGCCTTCGATAGAGATGGAAGCTTACCACTTCAATCCAACAATTGTCCTTGAGTCAATCACTATGTAGGAGAAGTAGAATGGTCGGTTCCTGTATAGCGTGGATATACAACCACTGGAAGATGGGTTAGCAAGTGATCTCTAGTATAAACTCAAGATAAGGATAAAATAATGTCATTTATAAAACCAAGTAAAACCATCCATATGCACATAACTATACATATATATAACCATGTCGAGAAAGGGAACCGAGTTTAGCATGCCATTAAAACCTTTACCCAGGTTGTGTAGCTTTGTCATCCTAAACCACCCATGGGCTATATGGGTTCAACTCTCCCTGTTGAAAGGGACCCAATGCATGAAGTCGCACGACCAAGGAAGAAAACCTGGAATGACTAGTACATCCCCCAAATATAAAGTATGACATCATGCACACGATCACCAAGACCAAATCTCATATCGGTAAATATGAGTTTCTAGGTTTAGTCTTCTTCGGGCCTCCTCCTTCCATGGCTTTGCTAGACACTCCACTATTATTTCCTAATTAAAACTATTATCAAACAACCAACCAATCCATTAACCATTTATTAACCAAGTCCATTAATAGTGGTATCATCATACCAATAATAACTTGTAAGGTTTTTCTAAAGCTAATCAT
This sequence comes from Capsicum annuum, assembly GCF_002878395.1. Lineage (NCBI taxonomy): Eukaryota > Viridiplantae > Streptophyta > Magnoliopsida > Solanales > Solanaceae > Capsicum > Capsicum annuum. The sequence continues at coordinate 93,573 of NW_025847642.1, read as the reverse complement.
ATATAGGTGTAAGGGATTCCATGTGCCCTTAATGATTTCTAATTAACCGAAACCATGGACATCAAGGCCTTTCCAATCTAGTTAAAACCATTTAAACCATTCATATCATTTAGGGTTACATTACCACATTTAAACCATGCATAAGTTCCATTAAAAAACAATTATTATAATGAAAACATTGTTAAAGGCATTTTGTCAAACACATTGAGGGCATAGTATTTCAAAAAAACAAAGTCCTTTACCAAAGAATCATTTCCATGCAATCAATTATCCAAAAGCACCATTATTACATATAAAAGCATAATTAAAAAACATGGAAAAACCATAACCAAGCATTTATAACCAAAAACCCTAACTCATATTTGAAAACCCAAGAATCATACAATATTAAAGTCATAAAAACATTGTATAAAACCATGCCTTTAGTTGGAACTAACAATGGGGGAAGCGAACATGCCTTAATTGACAAAGTAGATGGAGAGAAACCACCAACAAGATCCCCAAATTAGTCCTCTAGTTGAAACCCTAACTTTCTTGCCCAAAAGCTCATGAGAGAATTATAGAGTGTTTAGGAAGAGTTTCTAAGTGTTAATGAATAGAATAATAAGGTAAATAACCTCCCAAATGGGTTAGAAGTCGAGGGACCTTATTAGGATAAGTAGGGAAATATCCAGAATACCTCCAGTTAAGTTGCACAAAAATCCCATCATAGGGGCATGAATGAACCTCACGAGTCGTACCCTTCAATACGAGTGGTACCCACCACCCGTACCCTAAGACTCAACCCTTAGACCCAATACTATCTAGTGTATGACTCGTCCTACCCAAGTTATCTCGACTTCATAAGATCCATACCCTTTACCCGTATCCCTAGCAAGATAAAATCATAGGAGGTTTGAACACTGACCACTATACAAGTCCAGGTATGACTCGTACCCTAGCTTACAGCTCCTGGTGATTCACTCGTACTCAGATCCAACTTAAGTTACCAAGTCTAAGGTTAAGTGAAGAAAACAAATGATTTGTATCCAATTTTACGACTCGTACCACCAATTCGTACCATTCCAGTGACCAAAATCCATCCCACCAACCAACATTATCAGCATACAACTGGACCATACCATCTGTACCCCAATATGTGGCTCGTACCCTGGATTCATATTGGATCCAGAGATTAGAATTCCAAAAAAAATTTTGTGATCTAGAAACCTGGGTATTTCACTAGGGATATCGCATCTAGAGGCTCTTATAATTGTAGAAACTGATGTCTCAGACAAAGGACATAGAGGCATTCTCAAACAGAGAATTTCCATAGAGTCCGTTGAACAATTAGTGAGGTTCACTTCAAGAATCTGGAATGATACTCAAAAAAATTATACTACTATTAAAAAGGAAATTTTGGCTATAGTACTATGTATTACCAAATTTCAAGAGAATTTAATAAACAAAGAATTTTTATTTGGAGTAGACTGCAAAGCATCCAAATATGTTTTAAAAAAGGATGTTAAAAATTTAATTTTTAAATAGATATTTGCTAGATAGCAATCTATATTATCCAGTTTTTATTTTCAAATAGAATTTAAAAAGGGAGAAAATAATTCTCTCCCAATTTTGGGGACGGATTGATAAAATAATTATTGCAAGAGTAACACTAATTTTGATCAGCTCTAGGACAATGTAACACTCTAGCCGCTCCTACTCATACTCATCATTTAAGGGACGGATAGGAGAAATGGGAGAAAGATAATAATTTAAAGTAATTTACAAAAGTACTTTAATCTTTGAAAATAAACTTTAAAATAACAACGTAAAAGAAAAGTAAGAGAAAAAGAAAATAATGAAATTAGTAGAGAAAAGTAGAGAGATTTATACTTACAAAAACTTTTTATTGATTAGGAAAACATAGAGAACTTATAGAGGAAAGATGGGAAATATGGAGAGTAGTAGAGAGTATTTCTGAATTGGAAAATTTCTGAATACTCTCTGATATTACAAGTTGAAAGGCTTAAATAGGCCTCCAAAGTGCTGACTAATATCTAACATACACTATCTATTTTACATTTGTATTTATACATGCTATTACATCTATTCATTTATTAATACATGCTATTTATTTTACAGTCTAGGAGTAACCGATGACTACATATATTTTCTACAAATATCTTAAAATAGCTGATTTATGAAACCTTTTTATTATCTTGAAATTTAGTAATACATAGTACTATAGCAAAAATTTCCTTTTTAATTGTACTATAATTTTTTTGTGTATCATTCTGAATTCCTGAAGTGAACCTCACTAATTGGTTAGCATACTCTATGGAAATTTTTTGTTTTCAGAAAGCCTCTATATCCTATATCAAAGGCATCAGTTTCTACAATCATAAGATCTTCCGAATGAGGTATCCCTAGACATGAAAGTTTTTAAACTATTGATTTAATTTTTTTAACTATATCAGTGTGCTCTATTTCCCAAGGCATTGAATTTTTCTTAAGACACTGATAAAGAGGCTTACAAATCTATCTAATATTAGGAATAAAATCTACAACATAGTTGAGATTTCCTAAAAATCTTTGAAATTGAGTTTTATCGGTTAATTCATTTGGAAATTTAGATGACAATTCCATAGCCTACAAATGGGTTTATAGGTTCCATGATATAAATCATGACCAAAAATTCTAACAGAGATTTGGAATAATTTAATCATTTTAGCACTAACTACTATTCAATTTTGTTTAGTAATTTATAAAAGGTTTGAAGATGTTTAAAGTGTTGGTTAATATCTTCAGAAAATATTAGAACATCATCTATTTAAACTATATAAATATGGTGATATTGATTGAATATATTATTCATATTGTTTTGAAATTTAGACGAGTCAGTTTTTAGTCCAAATGACATTACATTCATGTTGTCCGAAAGGAACATTGAAGATTGTTTATTTTTATCCTTTACTGTGATTTGTATCTGCCTAAATCTTGATTTCATATCAAACTTGTTATAAATATTAGCTTTATAGGTTCTTTCAAGAAGGTCACATTTGTTAGGTATAGGGTGCCTAATCCATTTTAATACTTTGTTAAGAGGCTTATAATTAATAACTAGTCTTGAGGAACCTCTTTCTTTTTCAGCATTATTATTAACATAAAATGTTGAGCAATTCCAAGGCAATTTAGAACGTCCAGTAATTTTTTATCTAATAAATCATTAATTTCCTTTTTACAGTATTTCATTAATTCATGATTTATTTGAATGGGTATTGCTTTGTTTAGAATAACCCTTTCGTCAAATCCTTCAACATAAGGCAATTCAACAATATGCATTTTTCTTTCTCAAAAGGCATTAGGAAAATCCTAGCAAACTTCTCGCTCTATGACTTCTTGTAGACTTTCAATTTTTGCCTTCTAGGTTAAAGAGGATTCAATTCTTTTAATTTTTTTCTCGCTCTATGACTTCTTGTAGACTTTCAATTTTTGCCTTCTGGGTTAAAGAGGATTCAATTCTTTTAATTTTTTCATCTTTTAAATAATTTATTTTTGTGAAACTAAATTGATTTTGAAAACAGTTTTATTTTTTATAAAGATATCTTCTTCTTTTGATAATAGTTAGGTAAGGAAAAATAATCTTACTTTTCAAAATAGTAGTGTGAATGTCATCTAACTCAGTAGTATAAGGTTTTATTTGAGTTATAAAAGGAATAGCTAATATTATATCTTTATTTATATCTATGGTTATTACAAAGTCGTTTATAAAATAGATTCTATCATTAAATATGGGTGT
>NW_025847642.1:67346-86795 GCF_002878395.1 Capsicum annuum | reverse complement strand
ACCATGAACTAATCAACTACTGTAAAAAAAGACATTAACATTTATTAAATGAAAAAATTATTAGACCTTCTAAATTGCTTTGGAGTTACTCAGCCTTTTATGTCAATAATAGTGATGAAAAAGAAAGAGGAGCACCAAAACTAGTAATCAATTATAAGCCTCAACAAAGTATTAAAATGGATTAGGTACCCGATACCTAACAAACATGACCTTCTTAAAGAACTTATAAAGTTAATATTTATAGCAAGTTTGATATGAAATCAGGATTTTGACAGATATAAATCACAGAAAAGGATAAATATAAAATAGCCTTCAATGCCCCTTTTGGACAATATAAATGGAATGTAATGCCATTTGGACTAAAAATATTCCATTCGAGTTTCAAAACATTATGAATAATATATTCAATCATTATAGCAATATTTCTATAGTCTACATAGATGATGTTCTAATATTTTCATAAGATATTAACCAACACTTTAAGCAAATTGAAACCTTTTTAAAAATTGTTAAACAAAATAGACTAGTAGTTAGTGCTAATAAGATTAAATTATTCCAAACTTCTACTAGATTTCTTGGTCATGATTTATATCAAGGAACCTATAAACTCATTTGTAGAGTTATCGAATTCTCATCTTAATTTTCAGATAAATTAACTGATAAAACTCAGCTTCAAAGATTTTTAGGAAGTTTCAACGATGTGGCAGATTTTATTCCTAATATTAGACAGGTTTGTAAGCCTCTTTGTCAGTGTCTTAAGAAAAATCTAGTGTCTTCAGGAATAGAAAACAATGATACGGTTCAAAAAATTAAATTAATAGTTAAAAAACTTCCATGTCCAAATAACATGACCCAACCGAGGACCTTGTCGTAATGGGCATCCCAAGTCCAACCGGGACCAGACACCACCCCTGTTACCCAACACAACCTCCAGTCGCTTGCCCTGAGTTGGCTGAATTTTGAGCATATATCAAGATAGTGTAACAGCTCACATGAAGACTCTGGGATAAGATCACAACCATGACGAACACAACCGAGTCCAACCATCCCATACCGACCGTCCCACCATGCCAAACCAAACCAATACCAAAATAAGGGCCATAAACTAGGCCATAACCAAATAAGTTCCAAAACATAATATGATTAATCTCAAAATGAAATACGATGGAACGGTGAGAAATTATGTCAAATAATGTAAGCCCCAATTCCAATGTCAATATTAAGGCCGACACCAACACCAATCCCACCCATTCCAACCCATATTAGTACTACAAATCCTCTAGCCAAAAGAGTAAGAATATTTAATTGGGACATGCCCACAACCATAGCCAAAACCAATATTAAGAAATTAACCAAAATGTCTAAAAATATTCATAACATGAAATGGAGCCTTCTGGAAAGATGGAAGCTCGCTACTTTAATCCAACAGTTGTCCCCGAGTCAATCACTATGTAAGAGGAGTAGAACGGCTGGTTCCTACATAGTGTGGGTATATTGTCGTCCAAAGATGGAGAAACCGCCAACAAGATCCCAAAATTAGTCCTCTAGTTGAAACCCTAGCTTTCTTGCCCTAAAGCTCTTAAGAGAATTATAGAGAGTTTAGGAAGAGTTTCTAAGTGTTAATAAATAGAATAATAGGGTAAATAACTTTTCAAGTGGGTTAGAAGTTGTGGGACATTATTAGGATAAGTAGGGAAATATCTAGAATACCCCACTTAAGTTGTACAAGAATCCCATCACAGGGGTACGACTGACCCTCACGAGTCGAGCCTTCGATACGAGTGGTACCCACCACTCGTATCCTATGCCTCAACCCTTGGACCCGACATTGTCCAGTGTACAACTCATACTACCTAATTTGTATCGACATCATAAAATCCGTACCCTTCACTCATATCCCAGGAAAGATAGAATCACAGGAGGTTTGAACACTACCACCATACGAGTCCTGGGTACGACTCGTACCCTCACTTACGGCTCCTGGTTAGCCACTTGTACTCAAATCCAACTTAAGTTACCAAGTCTAAGGTTAAGTGAAGAAACCAAATGAGTCGTATCCAACCATACGAATCGTACCACCAAATCGTACCCATTCTAGCAACCAAAATTAATCCCACCAACCAATACTGGTCAGCATACGACTGGACCATACCATCCTTACCCCAACATAGACTCATACCCCCGAGTCGTATTGGTTCCAGAGATCAGAATTATAGGAAATTTTCTAAGATCTAGAAACCAGGATGTTTAAGTCTCCCCCATTAGGAACATTTATCCCCGAATGATGGATAAGGTAGGGGTAACCGCATGCACGAGTTATTTGCATTATCAAATATATTCTCAATCTTTAGCAAAGTTTGAAAACAAAAAGTCAAAGATATTAATCTTTCCTTTAACAAACTCAGAAAATAAAGATGAGTTGAAGACACATACCTTCTATACTAATCCCAAGAGCAAAAAATAGATTCGGATACTTGGAATTCATGTCCTCCTCCGCTTCTCATGTAGCTTATTCCACCATATGGTTCAACCACATAACCTCAACCAAAGACACGTCCTTGGTCCGCAATCGACAAATCTGCCTATCCAAGACCTTAATCGAGACCTCTTTATAAGACAGAGGTCCGAGATACCCAACCCTTCAAAAGGAACAATCGAAAAAGAAACACCAAGACACTTCCTCAATATGGAGACATGAAACACCAGATGAACCGAGCACAAGCTAAAAGGTAACTCTAATTTGTAGGCAATATTTCCAACTCTTTACAAAACAACATAAGGACCAATATATTGGGGACTAAGCTTCCTCTTTTTACCAAACTACACTACTCCCTTAATTGGAGATACCGTGAGGAAAACCTTATCCCCAACCTCAAACTCCAAATCTCTATGCCTTACATCTACATAGGACTTTTGGCAACTTTGGGCAACCTTAATCCTATTCCAAATTACCTTCACCTTCTCCATAGCTTGGTAAACCAAATTGGGACCAAACATACCTGCTTCCCTAAGCTCAAACCAGCCAATAGGAGATCTACACCTCCTACCATATAATGCCTCAAAATGAGCCATACCAATACTAGAATGATAGCTATTATTGTAAGCAAAGTCTACGAAAGTTAGATGCTCAATCCAAATCCCACTATAATCAATCACACAATCCCAAAGCATATCTTCCAACATCATAATAGTTCTCTCTATTTGTCCATCCATCTACATATGAAAAGTAGTACTCCGCCTCACCTTAGTTCCCAACCTTTTCTGAAAAGTCTGCCAAAAATAGGATGAGAACTATGTACCATGATCAGAGATAATCCAATAGGTACTCTATGCAGCTTTACAATCTCCTAAAGATATAACATCGCATAGTCCTCCGCAGAAAAGGTAGTCCTTACTGGCAAGAAGTGAGCAGAATTTATCATCATATCCATGATGATCCAAACCGAATCAAATTGGTTTTGAAATCGAGGAAGACCGATAACAAAATCCATATTGATTACCTCCCATTTCCATTTGGGCAAATTAATTTCTTGATAAAACCTACCAGGTCTCACGTGCTCAACTTTAACTTGTTGACTGATAACGCTCAAACTACACCTCTCAATGAGAATGTAAGCGATCGTTGTCAATATAAAACCTAACAATAGTAGGATCGAATCCCGTAGAGAATATGGTGTAAACATAAGTCGTTTGCAAATCAATCAACTGATAGTTGGATGTTCCCATAAATGGGGGGTTTGTAGTTTAACAAGTAATTGTCGGTTGCTTTAATCAGTGTTCATAATCGAGAGTTTCTAAAAAACCAGAATTATGTTCACTAGGGCTTTCGGTACTTGACAGATGCTAACGGTGATTCAAGATTCTCATGGTAGGTAGGACAACAAGTTATCTTTATCGACGTTATGCTTAAATATATCTCGACCTACTTAAGCATTTAATTACCTAATCCTCTCAGACTCAAGGAATTTATATTCTCTGTCCAGATTTTACCTCAGGTTAACCAACCTTGTTACAGCGCTGATTATTAAATGGAGTATTTCCAAGTCCCTGTCGATAACTCACTTCCCACTATATTTGATTTCTTTCTCAAGCAAACCAAAGCAGGTGTTATCTATTGTTTGCAACCAATAGACATTAATTAAAACCTCAAAATTATCAAGAAATCCTACCACCTTTTGAATCTTGAACACTTAGCATCTTATCAAGACCTAACCCTAGATCCAATAATTCAGGTTAAAGAAATTTAGCCACTCATAATGCTAGAATCAAAAAACTAAGTTGTATTCATGCTTGGAAGGTTAAACTTACCACAAGAAGAATAATAACTAGTGAATTGCAGATTAGATCACAAAGGAAAATACCAGAATAATGACAATAATCTCTTCAAAGTATTTGCTTTTTCAAGCCAAGAAATTAGAGAGAGAAAAATATCAAAAAGTATTGTCAACACTCAATGTGTGGATCTCTCCAGAAAACCTTAAAACAAAGTTTTAAATAGTTTACCCTAATTATGGAAACAAAATAATAGAATTCAAAAATCCCTCGGATTAGGTGACGACATTTGTGATAGCCTATTAGGAGGCTGCCGACTTATCATAAATGTCGCCAGCTCCTTCTTCAGCTTTGGATCATCCTATTTAAGGCTAACGACAAACTTGACAACTTATCATCTTCGTGACGGCCTATCATAAAATATCGTCAAAGCTCTGCTTCAGTTCTCCTGTGCTGGCTCAGGCTGATAAGATTCTTAACAACTTATCAGACCCTTGACGACTTATCACAAAATGTCATCACATCTTTCAACTCAGGCCAATTCTCTATTTACTGCTGCCGATGACTTTGATAACTTATCACAGGGTTGATGACTCATCACAAATGTCGTCAGCCATACGTGTCTTCAGATTTCTTCAGATTTCAACTTCTTTGCTTCCATTCTTGTTGGTTCTCTATCATATCAGCTTAAATTACAAAATCAAACATAAACCAATCAAAAACGACAAACGTTGCTTAAGACTTCGCAATTATTCTTAGTTAAAGCCCTCAAATGTGTTAGTATTAGATCACACATCAACACCTTCAACTTAAAACAATTATTTGTCCTCAAGCAACTCCACACAACTAAGAGAATACAAGGCACATTTGGCAATCAATCATCCACATTATCTCAAAACACTTTCACCATCTCCAAGATCACTCAATTCAAGAACAATGAAGAACACCAATGCAAAACACAGGAATCAAGATACGGCATTAGTTCAGTTATAACAACCACGCATAGACCATTATTACACTACCCGAACAAGTCAGTAACTAGTAATGTAACCAGTGTGCCCTCACAGCAAAGACATCCCCCTCATCTCATATCAAGAATTATATATGTAACCATAGGGATGATCAAACACTCATTCTCAGAACAAAGTTCCAATCAGTGTGTGCCAAGTACCATAGGCTTGCCCTTATATTCATTACCCAGATCTTCAGATAGGTCATCTAGGATCACTATAGGACTTCTCTTAGGCTTGTAATGTAGGATAGAGGCTCGTATGATAATCGATGGTATTTAAAATGAATAAGCCTCCTTGATACTATAATATCTTTTTGGGGTTTCACTCATTAGCCTTTTTTGCTCTTCTCTTTTATTGATCATACTTATTTAGGATGGGTGCAGTCTTTTCTTAATTACTTAATCTTTTTCACAATTTTTCTTTTTCTTGCTCTTTTCCTCTGACCCAGTTTTTTATTCTTTTCTTTTATGCTACCTTTCTTTATAGTAATTCTATATCATGCACCCCTATGATATCCATCCTCAACTTAGTCCATTTGCCTAAGCCAAGGTGCACAGTGTCCAAGGAGGACCAGGGCTAAAATAGGTTTATTGTGATTTAAATGGGAAGGTGACAGGTGTCATACAAAGAAATAGGCTAATTAGGCTCAAAACAGGGATCAAGGGATATTATACACATAGGAAAGGTCATTTAGGATTAAAGTGAGCTAAGATCAAAATGGCCTATGATCCTTTCCTAACCCATATCCTTCAACCTAGGTAAGACTAACCGGGCAAGTTCTGGCTTCAGCATACAAAGGAAACTAAGTAGTTGCTCACACACACATGGCACACACATATATCACAAGCTATGACTTATTTAGTTCATGCAGCTATTTAGCAATGATTATTATGTTACTAGAACTAGTGCCATACAAAGTGGTCACACTTGAATGTAAATCACACAGTTAAAGGAGTAGACCACTTGAAGAGGTGTACAAAAATCATAAAACAATTCAACTACCTCAAGTACAAGTATTTCTCCTAATCAGCTATAAAATTTTACAACAATAATTTACTCTACACCCTCAACTTAAAATCAAAGAAAATTTGAACAAAGGGTTAGAGTATACCTGGAATGGATCAATCCCGGGGGTCATGGGTTCCTAACCCTGCTTTTACATCTCCATCAGGAGCCTCTAACTATTCTAGTTTAGCTGGTCTATCAGTCTCTGAAGGCCTACTGGTAGAGGCACCTACTGCTCTCACTCGGATGGCTTCCTCCCATATCTCATTGTCTGCTAAGGACTCAATACTTGCCTTCTTCATCTCCTTATTTTTAGACTTCTTTCTTTCCCTCTTCTCTACTTTTCTTTCTTCATCACTATCGGGCCTCTCTCTCTTTTCTTTGCCTTTTTTCTCACTTTTTTTCTTTTTCTTCACTGGCTCCTCTGTGAGATCAAATAATGAGATTTCTCCCTCAGACTGCTCCAATGCCTTGTCCAATGACACCATAAATTGGTGTTTCTATAAATTTCCAACCTCCACCTTCACCTTAGCCAGTTCTGACCTAAGCAGTGCCATCTCTAGGTCTGACCTCTTCTTCGATCGTGCATTGAAGCGGTTCTCTAATTCATCAATCCTGCCCAACAAGGCCTTTTAAGGCTCAAGTACAACGTTAACACTTTTGTCAACTGCAACTACAAATAGCTTGGTAAAGAGCTTCTATGGATCCTCGCACCACTTGGACTGCTTTGCTACTCTTTTGAAATTCATCAGAGTGAAGGAAAATTCTATTATAGGCATAGAAGCTAGCGGATTTGTCTCAGTTCTGGACACTGATAATTCTTTCATTATTGCAGATGTTGGGGGTGCAGCTTCAGAATCAAGTGAAGCTTCAAAATCTGGCATCTCTGCATTAGGCACAAAATTAGTACCTATAACTGGTGGATCAATGGGAATTTCTATGCCCCTATCAAATATTAGCCTCGACTGGTTTTCCTTATTTCTGATAGGTTGTGGGTCTTCTTGGCAAGGAGTTCTTCTAACCCTATAATCTTTAGCACGTTTTCTTCCCTACATAACCTTGTAATTAAACAAGGGAAGGGATATACTGTATCAGACCTTGAGACACGAATTCTTATCTCTTCGGTAATAATCTCTCCAAAATTCAATTTGAGGTTAGCCACAAAACTTGTGACTACTATTTCTTTATCATCCCTGAGAATATTATCACCATATATGAGCATCAACTAAGTATAAACAATACCCCACCAAAATCTTGCCTCTGAATTTAGGGAGGCCTTAAAGATGTTTTTACTCAGATTTGTTAGCCATTCCGATTCTCCATCGGCTATGAGTGTGGCTAACTAATTCTGTTGATTTTCCTGATGCTTCAACCGGGCATAGAAGTAGGTAAAGTGGCCTGAGCAGTAAAGTTTGGGCCATGAAGGAACCTGTTGATTGTTGCTTCAAAAATATCCACCATTACACCCCGTACTGGAACTTTGTCCAACAAAAGTTGGTCAGCTTCTTTCTTTCCTTCTCTACACATGTTTTCCAGGAGAGCTTGGTAGTTTGTATAGAACTCCCTAACTAATGTAAGGAAAAATAAATTTCCTCCTCGGGTAGTCCATCCCAAATTATAGCCATAAAATTTTTGCTCCACTTTCGGGTACCTGCTCAACCCCTTGGTGATAATTCTCTTCTCCTCAAAGTTTGGCCTCTTGAAAACTCTCCTGTTGGTTCTATGAAGCCCATCAAAGAAGATTTTCTGAGCTTTAGGAATCTTCCATCTAGTGCTATCTCAAACTTTAGGATTCTTGCATTTGACCATTATTCCCAAAATCGGAGAGTCTTCATCATCTTGTGGATCAACAGAAGGGGACTCAGTAGATGGTCCCTCAGATTCAAGTTGCCCAGACTCATGTTCCTCAGACTCAGGTTGATCTGAATTATGCTCTTCAGATATAGCATGTTCAGACTCTTATTGTTCAGAGGCTGACTGTTCAGAAGCTGTATGCTCGGATGTTGTTGGCTTAGTGTCACTTTCTTCACTCTCCTCCACCTCAACTGGTGGGGGTAGTGGAGTCTTTTTAGAGCTTTGCTTCTTTTTTTTCTTCCTGATCAGAGGCTCTTCCTCTTCATAATCAGACTCTTCATTGAAGAGTCTCCTAGATGCACTTCCCTTGGTCACTTTCTTTATGGATTTTGAGTTCTTTCCTTTGGGTGCCATTTCAAGAACTGTAGAAAAAGAAAAAACATTATTTGACCCTCAAGAGTACAAACACAAACACATCGATCATTGAAATTCCACACCCCTTAAAAGGGTTTAGTAATGCTTCAAGTCCCAGGTGTGACGACATTTCTTGATAAGCCGTCACAAACGTGATAGCCTATCATAAATTTCGTCAGCTCTAAACAGAACTCATAAGATTTTATCAACTTCTAATGACATTTATGATAAGCTGTCATAAACGTGATAGCCTATCATAAATGTCGTCAGCTCTAAACAGAACCTACTTCATTCTTAGCAGACTTCGACAATATTTTTGATAAACTGTCATAGTTGTGATAGCTCATCATGAAAGTCGTCAGCTCTTATCAGAACTACACTTTGACTTTGACTCAATTTTTGGTCCCATTTTTCCTTAAAATTTACTCGATTTTCATTTTTGAGCTAAGCTTATAAGCCTTAGGCTTGCACAGCAAACCCTAGTTTTGATTTTTAGCCCTTTTTCCAAATTGAAGTTGGTTCAAGCTTCTTGGGAACTTGGGTTGTCATCAATCTATCACTTGCCATAAGAAAAGAAAAGTTAAATTTTGAGCATACCTGATGGGATCCTTCAATGTGATTACACGAGCAAGAGGAAGTAAGAAGAAATTCTTGATTTTAATTGCAAACCCACACACACAAGGAAATTGCTTCTTGTTTAACTTGGAAGGAGTTCAAAGATGGGAAGAAAATATTCTAAGTATGGAAGAAAAATAACTTGAAGGAATTAAAAACTAAGTGGAAAGGTGGAAAGGCCAAGCTATGGGCCGGGTTGGGTCTTTTTAATTTGGCCCGCAGTTTCAGCTAATGTTGGGATTTTTTGTGATGACATTTCTGATAAGCTGTCAAAATTGTGATAGCTTATCACAAATGTCATCATCCTTGACAGACCCTTCTTCAGAGCTGAGGTCTCTAACGACAAATCTGATAGCTTATCACAATCGTGATAGCCCATCAAAAATATCGTCAGGGGCACTTGGCTGAATACATCGATTCCACCTTCTTTGAGCTATAACCTACTACAAAAATAAATAATTTACTGGAGTATAAAAATTTTGGGTTGCCTCCCAATAGCGCCTGATTTAATGTCGCGACACGACTTGGTTATCTTGACTACTCAAACTTTGTCAAGACAACCTGTTGATACCCCTTTACCATCTTCATAGAATACATCAACAATTGAGAAAACACTCATCTCTTTTTGCTGAGTCATGGATGAGTGTATTTTGAAACGTGCTTCTTTGTCATTGAGCTTGAACTTTAGCTCATTCAGCTCCATGTCTACTATCACTCGCCAGTTGCAAGGAATGGTCTACCTAAGATGTTGGGCACTTCAAAGTCCACTTCCCAATCCAGGACTACAAAATTAGCAGGCAGAATAAAATCGGACACCTTAACCAAGACATCTTGTAATATGCCCACAGGCTACTTCACAGACCTATCTCCCATCACTAACTGCATTTTTGTTAGAGTAGGATCCCCCAAACCCAGTCTCTTATACACAGCAAGTGGCATTAGGTTTATACTGGCTCCCAAATCAGATAGTGCTTTTGTGAAATTCAGGGAACCGATAGTGCACGGGATGGTAAACGCTCCCGGATCTGCCTTTTTCACACTAAAGACCTTGTAGAGATAGCGCCATAATAAATTACATTGTCCTTTGGTTCATGGCTAACCTTTCATTTCTTAGTCACAAGGTCTTTCATGAACTTCATATATCCTGGCATTTGCTCAAGTGCCCCAACTAAAGACATATTTATTGTCAATTTCTTGAGCATTGCCATGAATTTACTGAATTTTACCTCATCTGTTTTCTTCTTCAATCGTTGAGAAAAGGGAGGTGGTGGTCTTGGGATAGTTTTCAGCACTACCTCCTTCTCCTTCTCCTTCTCTTTATCTTTCTTCGAAGCATTATCAGAATTGTCCAGCTTTTCAGACTCTGCTGGATCACCTTCTTTCGGTTCATCAACAACTACCTCATCATCTACATATTTTCCCATAGAAGGTTCAGGTAACAACTTACCACTCCTAGTGGTAATAGCTATGCATGAGCTATCATTCCACAGATTTTGGACCGTATCACTCAGTAATATTTCGCTCTTCCTCTGGTTGAATACTATGAAATGTTGGCTCATCTGCTACTCCAACTATTTGATTGTGGTGGACTGTGAGTGCCCCAACAGACTAATGGATGTCAGATCAGTCTTCATGGTGGTCACATTAGATTTGGTTGACTCCACTCTCTTTAACAACTTAGCCATCATGTCCTCCATGGATATCTTTTCAGAACTTGTTGAAGCAGCCTCATGATTTCCAGGAGGAACATATAGATCACTCCTGTCATTGTTATTCATCTAATTTCCTTGCTCCCTATCTTTATAACCAGGCTTATCATAAAAGTGCCGACCTTGATTCCCTTGGCTATTGCCTCAGAAACCCCCCTGATTATTAACATAGTTTGCTTCTTCATCTGCATCAGCATCACTTCTATCCTGAGATCCCACAGCTTTCACCTTTTCAACCTTTCCTGATATCAACTACTTGGTCAGCAAGTCCATCTGCATTTTAAGGTGAGCCATGTATTGGTCGCGCTCTTTTTCTCTTCTGTGTTGTTCTGCAGTAATACCCACAGGAGCAGTGGGGCTAGCTACCACAGAGTCTCTGGTATGCCATTCCCAACTTTGTTTGGTCATTCTGTCCAGCATCTTTGAAGCCTCTAGGAATCTAAGATCAACAAATGAACCACCAGCATCATTATCTATAGTTGGATTCGTAAAAGAGTTAAGAGCCCTGTATAAAGTCTCCATCAAGTGTATGTCTGTCATGTTGTGGTTCGAACACTGTGTCAACTTCTTCTTGAATCTTTCCCATGTTTCATACAAGGCTTCAGTCGGGAGCTGCCTAAAGTTGCTGATCTCGTCCCTCAATTGTACCCTCCTGGAAGGCGGAAAGAACCTTTCTAGGAAAGCTCCTTTCAACTTCCTCTAGTTGGTTATAGAATCAGGCATCAGCTTATTTATCCACAAAGTTGCCTCCCCAGACAAAGACAACGAAAACAATCTCAACCGGATAGCATTTTGGCCCACTCTTGGGTTATCAAAAGATTTAGAGATGGTGACAAAATTCACCAGATGTAGGTTCGGGTCATCCTCAGGAAGGCTACCAAACAACCCCTTTAGATTGAGGAGTTGGATCATAGTACTCGTAATGTTGAACTTGGCCCTAGGTGCCAACGGTGGAAGAATGATTGCACCCGTTGCACCTGCTCCGTCCAATCCATCATCAACATCATTGAGATCATACTGGATCATCTGGTACTCTTGTCTTTCTGGGAATGGATGGTTCCTTTTAATATTATGCCGTACTGGTGCAGCTATCTGCTCTGCACGCCTTCGGTTACCAGGATTCAGCAATTCCTCGTCTCCCAAATCTTCATCCTCAGGGTTTGGATATCGTGCTTGTTGCCCAATATTTTGCACATTCACCTGAGCTCGAGCTAAGGCTGCTAGTCTGTCAGCCTCTTGCTGTTCTGCCACTCTTCCAATTTGTTGCGGTTCTGGATTAGGCGGTAATAATGGTTCACCGGAACTTTTGGTTCTTGGTATACACTATAAATATCCTACAAATAAATAAAAACAACAAATAAACGTAAAACTAGAAAACTTAACTAACAGTCAATTTGCGCACACAAACTTCAGTTTACAACCGTATTCCCCGACAACGACGCCATTTTTTATAACGCTCAAACTACACCTCTTAATGAGAATGTAAGCTATCGTTGTCAATATAAAACCCAACTAGATTGGGGTCGAATCCCATATGGAATAGGGTATGAATGTAAGTCATTTGTAAATCAATCAACTCATAGTTGGATGCTCCCAGAAATGGGGGGGTTTAGTTTAACAAGTAATTGTTGGTTTCTTTAATCGGTGTTCCTAATCAAGAGTTTCTAAAAAACCAGAATCATGTTCACTAGGGCTTCCGGTACTTGACAGATGCTAACGGTGGTTCAAGATTCTCACGGTAGGTAGGACAACAAGTTATCTTATCGACGTTATGCTTATATGTCTCTCGACCTACTTAAGCATTTAATTACCTAATCCTCTCAGACTTAGGAAATTTATATTCACTACCTAGATTTTACCTCAGGTTAACCAACCTTGTTACAGCGTTGATTATTAAACGGAGTATTTCCAAGTCCCTGTCGATAACTCATTTCCCACTATAATTGATTTCTTTGTCAAGCAAACCAAAGCAGGTGTTATCTATTGTTTGCAACCAACACACGTTAATTAAAACCTCAGAATTATCAAGAAATCCTACCACCTTTTGAATCTTGAACACTTAGCACATTATCAAAACCTAACCTTAGATCCCATAATTTAGGTTAAAGGAATTTAGCCACTCATAATGCTAAAATCAAAATAACAAGTTTTATTCATGCTTGGAAGGTTAAACTTACCACAAAAAGAATAATAACTAGTGAATCGCACATTAGATCACAAAGGAAAATCCCAGAATATTGATAATAATCACTTCAAAGTATTTGTTTTTTCAAGCCAAAAATTAGAGAAAGAAAAATATCAAAAAGTATTGTCAATAGTCAATGTGCGGATCTCTCCAGAAGATGAAGCTGCCGGTACCTTATTAGCTCCTAAAGAAACCTTATTAATCGATAAATCCCTGAGATGATGGCCTACCTGGCCATACTTGAAGCATTTTTCCCTCCCATCATCACAATAAGCCCAATGAGGAAGACCACAGAATCGGCAATGAGGGCATAAAGAAATTGACTAACCCCTACTCACCTGATATTGGGCACTCTATGCCAAAAAATTATCACCACCCTGATGACATCTATCACCTAACTGCTTTAAGTAAGGAGCACTAGAAGCAGAGAAAGAACCAAAACTCCTCCACTTTTTTTTGCCATTTGTCGCCATCCCAACCACCCTAAGACTGAGCACCTCCCTGATTAGAAAACCTACTCCTCTTACCCTGCCGATCTCCAAACTCCACCTATTACCTCTTCTCATCCTCCACCTGTTGTATATGAATAGTCAACTTAGAAATATTCATATCTCTAATCACCAAATAAGTCTTGCTTTCCAAGATCAAATCTCGATTCAACCTAAAAGTGAAATTTCTTATCCTTTCTCTTATGTCAGCTACTAAATCATTAGCATACCTCGACATCTGATGAAACTTCAAGGTATATTCCTTACCAGATATTCTCCCTTGCTGAAGATTCACAAACTCCTTCATCTTTGCTTTCTTTATCTCTTGAGGAAAGAAATAATCCAGGAAAGAACCAGAGAAAGCATCCCATAAGGATGATTCCTTCACATCTCCTCTATCCCTATCCCACTCTTTATATCATTGGTAGGCAACATCCTTGAACTGATAAGATGCAAAGTTTATGCTTTCCATACTAGTGGCCTGCATCATCCTGAATATCTTTTCCATTTTATCTAAGAAAACCTAAGGATCCTTCTCCACCTTCACACAAGTAAAAATAGGAGGATTCAGTTTTATAAAGTGACCAGAAAAAACCCACCATACGTATTCTGCTCAACCTGAGCAGTAACAAACTGAGCAATAGTAAGAATAGACTGGCAAAATTTTGCATTAGTCACCTCACCCTGAGGAGGACTAGTAGCAATTGAAGAAACTCTAGAACTATCGGAGATAGGACCCTGATATTGAAGATGAACTCAAGATGTAAGGCGTGCCCTATCAACATTGTCCCCAAATGGGACTAAAAAGTTTTCTTATTCCAGATCATCGAGGCATAATCAGAAAAATGAACAACGAAGGATTAGAGAAGAATTACAGGACTAAGAATCCAAGCTTGAAAAGAGAATACCAAGAAAGTCAAACATTCCTAAATGCCTTGTAGCCTCTCTCAAATGAGTGTGGCACGCTACACACCCCTAAAAGAAACTCTAATCAACATGGCTTTGTGGACTCCCAATTGACCATGAACCTAGAACTCTGATACCCACTTGACATGACCCGACTGAGGTCCTTGATGTAATGGGAATCCTAAGTCCGATAGAGACTACAGACCACCCCCATTACCTAACCCAACCTCTAGCCGCCTGCCCAAAGTTGGCTGAATTTTGAGCATATAAAAAAATAGTGTAACAACTCACATGAAGACTCTGGGATAAAATCACAATCGTGACCAACCTAACCAAGTTCAACTATGTTATACCAACCATCCCACCATACCAAACCAAACTAATACCAAAACAAAGGCCGTAAACCAGGCCATAACTAAATAAGTTCCAAAACATAATATGATTAATTCAAAAATTACATATGATAGAATAGTGAGAAATTATGTTGATTGATGTCAGACCCAATTCTAATGCTAATATTAAGGATGACACCAATACTAATCCCGCTCATTCTAGCCCATAGCAATACCACAAAGCCTCTAACCAAAAGAGTAAGAATATCCAGTTGGGACACGCCCCTAATCATAGCCAAAACCAATATCAAGAAATAAACCAAAATATCTAAAAATATCTATAATATGAAATAGAGCCTTCGATAAAGATGGAAGCTTACCACTTCAATCCAACAATTGTCCTTGAGTCAATCACTATATAGGAGAAGTAAAATGGTTGATTCCTGTATAGCATGGATATACAACCACTGGAAGATGGGTTAGCAAGTGATCTCTAGCATAAACTCAAGATAAGGATAAAATAATGTCATTTATAATACAAAGTAAAACCATCCATATGCACATAACCATACATATATATAACCATGTCGAGAAAGGGAACCGGGTTTAGCATGTCATTAAAACCTTTACCCAGGTTGTGTAGCTTTGTCATCCTAAACCACCCATGGGATATATGGGTTCAACTCTCCCTGTTGAAAGGGACCCAATGCGTAAAGTCGCACGACCAAGGAAGAAAACCTGGAATGACTAGTACATCCCCCAAATATAAAGTATGACATCATGCACACGATCACCAAGACCAAATCTCATATCGGTAAATATGAGTTTCTAGGTTTAGTCTTCCTGGGGCCTCCTCCTTCCATGGCTTTGCTAGACACTCCACTATTATTTCCTGATTAAAACTATTATCAAACAACCAACCAATCCATTAACCATTTATTAACCAAGTCCATTAATAGTGGTATCATCATACCAATAATAACTTGTAAGTTTTTTCTAAAGCTAATCATATATAGGTGTAAGGGATTCTATGTGACCTTAATGATTTCTAATTAACCAAAACCATGGCCATCAAGGCCTTTCCAATCCAGTTAAAACCATTTAAACCATTCATATCATTTAGGGTTACATTACCACATTTAAACCGTGCATAAGTTCCATTAAAAAACAATTATTATAATGAAAACATTGTTAAAGGCATTTTGTCAAACACATTGAGGGCATAGTATTTCAAAAAACAAAGTCCTTTACCAAAGAATCATTTCCATGCAATCAATTATCCAAAAGCACCATTATTACATATAAAAGCATAATTAAAACATGGAAAAACCATAACCAAGCATTTATAACCAAAAACCCTAACTCATATTTGAAAACCCAAGAATCATACAATATTCAAGTCATAAAAACATTTATAAAACCATGCCTTTAGTTGGAACTAACAATGGGGGAAGCGAACATGCCTTAATTGACAAAGTAGATGGAGAGAAATCACCAACAAGATCCCCAAATTAGTCCTCTAATTGAAACCCTAGCTTTCTTGCCCAAAAGCTCGTGAGAGAATTATAGAGTGTTTAGAAAGAGTTTCTAAGTATTAATGAATAGAATAATAAGGTAAATAACCTCCCAAATGGGTTAGAAGTTGCGGTACCTTATTAGGATAAGTAGGGAAATATCCAGAATACCTCCAGTTAAGTTGCACAAAAATCCCATCATAGGGGTACGACTGAACCTCATGAGTCGTACCCTTCAATACGAGTGGTACCCACCACCCGTACCCTAAGACTCAACCCTTAGACCCAATACTATCTAGTGTACGACTCATCCTACCCAAGTCATCTCGACTTCATAAGATCCATACCCTTTACCCATATCCCTAGAAAGATAAATCATAGGAGGTTTGAACACTGACCACTATACAAGTCCAGGGTATGACTCGTACCCTAACTTACAGCTCCTGGTGATTCACTCGTACTCAGATCCAACTTAAGTTACCAAGTCTAAGGTTAAGTGAATAAAACAAATGATTTGTATCCAATCTTACGACTCGTACCACCAATTCGTACCCATTCCAGTGACCAAAATCCATCCCACCAACCAACATTGTCAGCATACAACTAGACCATACCATCTGTACCCCAATATGTGGCTCGTACCCTGGATTCATATTGGATCCAGAGATTAGAATTCCAAGAAATTTTTTGTGATCTAGAAACCTGGGTATTTCACTAGGGATATCACATCTAGAGGCTCTTATAATTGTAGAAACTGATGTCTCAGACAAAGGACATAGAGGCATTCTCAAACAGAGAATTTCCATAGAGTCCGTTGAACAATTAGTGAGGTTCACTTCGAGAATCTGGAATGATACTCCAAAAAATTATACTACTATTAAAAAGGAAATTTTGGCTATAGTACTATGTATTACCAAATTTCAAGAGAATTTAATAAACAAAGAATTTTTATTTGGAGTAGACTGCAAAGCATCCAAATACGTTTTAAAAAAGGATCTTAAAAATTTAATTTTTAAATAGATATTTGCTAGATAGCAATCTATATTATCCAGTTTTTATTTTCAAATAGAATTTAAAAAGGGAGAAAATAATTCTCTCCCAATTTTGGGGACGGATTGATAAAATAATTATTGCAAAAGTAACACTAATTTTGATCAGCTCTAGGACAATGTAACACTCTAGCCGCTCCTACTCATACACATCATTTAAAGGACGGATAGGAGAAATGGGAGCAAGATAATAATTTAAAGTAATTTAAAAAAGTACTTTAATCTTTGAAAATAAACTTTAAAATAACAAAGTAAAAGAAAAGTAAGAGCAAAAGAAAATAATGAAATTAGTAGAGAAAAGTAGAGAGATTTATACTTACAAAAACTTTTTATTGATTAGGAAAACATAGAGAAGTTATAGAGGAAAGATGGGAAATATGGAGAGTAGTAGAGAGTATTTCTGAATTGGAAAATTTCTGAATACTCTCTACTATTACAAGTTGAAAGGCTTAAATAGGCCTCCAAAGTGCTGATTAATATCTAACATACACTATCTATTTTACATTTATATTTATACATGCTATTACATCTATCCATTTATTAATACATGCTAATTATTTTACAGTCTAGGAGTAACCGATGACTACATATATTTTCTACAAATATCTTAAAATAGCTGATTTATGAAACCTTTTTATTATCTTGAAATTTAGTAATACATAGTACTATAGCTAAAATTTCCTTTTTAATTATACTATAATTTTTTTATGTATCATTCTGAATTCCTGAAGTGAACCTCACTAATTGGTTAGCATACTCTATGGAAATTTTTTGTTTTGAGAACGCCTCTATATCCTATGTCAAAGGCATCAGTTTCTACAATCATAAGATCTTCCGAATGTGGTATCCCTAGACATGAAAATTTTTAAACTATTGATTTAATTTTTTTAACTATATCAGTGTGCTCTATTCACCAAGGCATTGAATTTTTCTTAAGACACTGATAAAGAGGCTTACAAATCTATCTAATATTAGGAATAAAATCTACAACATAGTTGAGATTTCCTAAAAATCTTTGAAACTGAGTTTCATCGGTTAATTCATTTGGAAATATAGATGAGAATTCAATAGCCTACAAATGGGTTTATAGGTTCCATGATATAAATCATGACCAAAAATTCTAACAGAGATTTGGAATAATTTAATCATTTTAGCACTAACTACTATTCCATTTTGTTTAGCAATTTATAAAAGGTTTGAAGATGTTTAAAGTGTTGGTTAATATCTTCAGAAAATATTAGAACATCATCTATTTAAACTATATAAATATGGTGATATTGATTGAATATATTATTCATATTGTTTTGAAATTTAGACGGGACAGTTTTTAGTCCAAATGACATTACATTCATGTTGTCCGAAAGGAACATTGAAGATTGTTTATTTTTATCCTTTACTGTGATTTGTATCTGCCTAAATCTTGATTTCATATCAAACTTTCTATAAATATTAGCTTTATAGGTTCTTTCAAGAAGGTCACATTTGTTAGGTATAGGGTGCCTAATCCATTTTAATACTTTATTAAGAGGCTTATAATTAATAACTAGTCTCGAGGAACCTCTTTTTTTTTCAGCATTATTATTAACATAAAATGTTGAGCAATTCCAAGGCAATTTAGAACGTCTAGTAATTTTTTATCTAATAAATCATTAATTTCCTTTTTACAGTATTTCATTAATTCATGATTTATTTGAATGGGTATTGCTTTGTTTAGAATAACCCTTTCATCAAATCCTTCAATATAAGGCAATTCAATAATATGCATTTTTCTTTCTCAAAAGGCATTAGGAAAATCCGAGCAAACTTCTCGCTCTATGACTTCTTGTAGACTTTCAATTATTGCCTTCTGGGTTAAAGAGGATTCAATTCTTTTAATTTTTTTCATCTTTTAAATAATTTATTTTTGTGAAACTAAATTGATTTTGAAAACAGTTTTATTTTTTATAAAGTTATTTTCTTCTTTTGATAATAGTTAGGTAAGGAAAAATAATCTTACTTTTCAAAATAGTAGTGTGAATGTCATCTAACTCAGTAGTATAAGGTTTTATTTGACTTATAAAAGGAATACCTAATATTATATCTTTATTTATATCTGTGGTTATTACGAAGTCGTTTATAAAATAGATTCTATCATTAAATATGGGTGTACTGTG
>NW_025847642.1:49952-64346 GCF_002878395.1 Capsicum annuum | reverse complement strand
ATTTTCTATGGTTTAATTATGCTTTTATATGCATCAATGATATTTTTGGGCAATTGGATTGCATGGTAATGGTTTGGTGGTCTTTGGAATTGGTTTTGATCATATGATGCACCAAGGTATTTGATAAAATACTTACAAACATATGTGTATTAAATTGACTTCTTCAAATGGAACTCTTACTTGTCTTTAGCTTATATATAAAACTATAAATGGTTTAAAAAGTTTAAATGCTAATTTATTATTCTTGTGGAGAACATAGTAGTCTCCCAAGAGATTAATATGGTAAACGGAAAGGGCACTTGAGAGTTCCCTTAACCTAAATGGTTTGGCTATTGATAAATCTTACAAGTATGGTTGGTATGACAATACCACAAATAATTGGCCTTGGTTAATAAATGGTAATTGGATTGTTTGGACATGGTTTTAATTTGGGGATTAATGGCGGGATGTGTAACTAAGTCATGGAAGGTGGAGATTTTGGGGGGATCGAAACTGGAAACTCATGTTCGCCGATATGAGGGGCCTTCGATGACCATGTATAAGTGTCATGTTTATATTGGAGGGATGTACAAGTCATCCCATGGGATATTTCCTAGTCGTGCAGCTACACGCAGTGGGACTCTTTTAACAGGAAGAGATGTACCCATACGGCCCATGGGTGTGGTTAAATAGTAAGGGTATATAACCCAAGTAAAATGTTTTAAATGCATCATAAATCTGAATTCCCTTCTCCGAAACTTATATATATGTATGGTTGTATGCATCATGGATGGCTTTACTTGGTCGTTTAAATAGCATTACTTTATCCTTATCATAAGATACATGCTAGCGGTCACTCGCTAACCCGTCTACTAGTGGTTGTATACCCACGCTATGCAAGAAATAGTCATTCAACTCTTCCTACATAGTTATTGACTCAGGGACAGCTTTTGGATTAAAGTGGAGAGCATCCATCTTTTTGGAAGGCTTCATTTCATGATATGGACATTCTTAGACATTTTGCTTTTGTTTTGGATATTGGTTTTGGCCATTGTTGGGGTCATGTCCCAATTGGATATTTTTATTCTTTTGGATAGAGGCTTTGTGGTACTTCTGTGGGTTGGTATGGGTGGGATCAGTATTGGTGTCGGCCTTGGCATTGGAATAAGTTGGGAGGTTGACATCATGGGACATGATTTCTCACTGTTCTATCATATTACATTTTGGGTTTAATTATCATATTATATTTTGATATTCTTTTTGGTTTTGGTATGGTTGGATGGTTGGTTTGGTATGGGTAGACTCAGTTGGGTCGGTCATGGTTGTGACCCTATCCTAGAGTCTACATGAGAGCATTTATGCAATTTTGTTATATGCTCGAAATTCAGCTCATTTGAGGCTGTGGAAGGTGGTTGGGTTGGGTTAAGGGGCGGTCCACAGTCCTGGTTGGACTTGGGATACCCATTACGTCTAGGCCCTAGTTCGGGTTGTGACATCTATTATATCAAATAAAACCTCATTCTCCTTGTTACTATTGGTAATAACATTTGTAGAATGACTATTGCATGTGCAAAGTGCACTGGTGCATTTACAATGATTAGCTAGTTTCATTGTAAACTCTATTGAGCTAGTTATTATCATTAAGATTTTCTTTTGAAGAAGAATTATTTTTATTTTCCTCAAAGGTACAATATAATTTATTATTAACTTCTTCTTTTGGTTCTAAGATATTTACCATGTCTTTCTTTATATTAGAGACGTGATAATCTTTAATAGTATTTTCTAGTTTTTCATAGTTCCAACATATATTATTATAGTTTATATCATTATAGGATTTTGATTGAGAATTTAATTTTTTATTAGTTTTTCGTAAAATGTCATTTGTGACATCAAACTTTTCTTCATATTTAGGCAATTTATCTTTTGAAAATTCAGATAATTTAATATTGAATGGGTTTCTAACTTTTTATCATGGTAAGAGGAACTTGATTTATCCTTAAAAGTTGAATTATTATCGGTTTTTGAGAATCTGTTTAGAAACTACATGTAGTAGTTGATTTGTATAATTATTTTGGTGAAGTATTCTATTAATATCTTTATTTGTTAGATTACCTTTAGTATCTACTATATCTAGTTTAAAAGGTAAAGCAGTGATGACTCTACCATCTAGTGGTAGGCTAATTTATTCTAATGGAGGAATTACTGATTCAACTACCTTATCACTAGTATATCATTTATTAACAAACATGTTTAATGATTCCTTTTGACTGACTAACTTTCTTGTATATTTAAACCATTTAAAAATTTAATATTACATCTTAATCTTTTCATATCATTGCTCCAATTTTCTCTAAAAGAATATCTTTTTTTAATGAATATCTTTGTTTATATCATTGCCTTTTAATAGAATTTTCTGGACTAGTCCATAGTTTATCTGAATAGTCAAAGTCAAGTTCAAATATTTCATATGACCTATTCATGCATAGAGAGTCTTTTACTCCTAGCATTTCACTAGCAGTGAAACTTATTGATTTTTTAGTTTTAAAATTTCTAGATTCATATTCCACTTTAGGAATTGTTTCTGAGGAATCTACTCCTTTTAATTTTCATTATATCGCCTAATGTTACTTCCCATTCTTCTACAAACTTGAAGACTAACGGTCTAGAAAAGGACATTCTTCTACTTGAAGAAGCTAAATAAAAGGATTGGGATCTTAGAAATTTCAAATCTATAAATCCATCTTGATATTGTATTACCGATGCAATGTTTGAATTTTCTTTTTCAATTTCTAGCTTCATTAATGAGTCGAAGTTCCAATTATCTTTTATTAATAACTCAGCGCATTTTATCATTTTTGGAACAAACGTTTTATTATAATTATGATTAGCCTCCATAAGCATAGTAACTCCTTCATTACTTACTAGTTTAGCCTTAGGGGCTAAGGTAGTTTTCATTAATCTATAATATACTCTATATATTATTGCTATTTCTCAAGTATTAATCTTACTATTCATGTTTTTTTTTAGCATTTAATGTTAATGTATTCATAATATTTTGATCATTAATATATAGAAAAATTATGATAACAATTAAAGTATAGCGGGCTATTAGCGAGGTTAATTTATAATACTGCTAATAATGAATTATCAGAGTTTAATAACCTATTATCTCTTAAAAGGAGACATATAAGAACATTCAAACCTAATCTATATAATGGTTTAACTGCTACTTGTACAAGAACTATGTAAATAAACTTATAATTTTTTATATCTATTAATATCTTCAGCTGTTAATAATTAATCGTCTCAATATTCATATTAATTGCAACTGTAGATTCAAAAGTTTTAATATTATAAAAGCTTACCAAATCAAAGTGTTCAGTTTTATAGACCCTATTAAAACTTTCTTTTGAATATTTCAATTTTGTAAAACACTTTCTATTTTAGCAATTTTAGTAGAGGTAACAGAAATATTAACACTATTTATTACATTTTGGTTGGTTGGAGTATTCAGTAGAATTTTGTAGATAAGAGATAAAACACTATCCTAGAACAAATATCTACTTTAGATGTTACTTCTTTAATAATCATGTCTATGTTCAGTAATTACTGATTTTTCTTCTCCTAAAATTCTTCTATCCTATAGGCTTGGTGATGGAAACACCCTGTGGGTCTGGCTTTAACTTTTCAATACATACTCAAAGCTAATCTGACAAAAACATTCAAGATTACTAACGTCTAAATCGCTATAAAACGGCTACCCAACTTATGGAATAAAACTAAGAATATAGAGGAAGAACAACAATAATTACTAACCAAAAAAATTATTATTCCATGGGTAACACTAATTTTTACTGGCTCTAAGACAGCGTAACTCTCTAGTCACACTTACTCATACTCATATCCTCTTTTTGGCAACTTGGCTCTAATACCATTTGGAGGACGGATCAGAAAAATAGGAGCAAGATAACAATTTAAAGTAACTTAAAAAGTACTTTAAACTTTGAAAATAAACTTTAAAATTACAAAGTAAAAGCAAAGTAAGAACAAAAGAAAATAATGAAATTAGTAAAGAAGATTAGAGAGATTTATACTTACAAAAACTTTTTATTGATTAAGGAATTATAGAGAACTTACTAAGGGGAGATGGGAAATATGGAAAGTAGTAGAGAGTATTTCTGAATTGGGAAATTTTTGAATGCTCTCTACTGATACAAGTTGAAAGCCTCAAATAGGCCTCAAAAAATGCTGACTAATATTTAACATACACTATCTATTTTACATCTGTCTCCATACTAATACACCTCATTTATTTTACATATATCTTTGAGTAACTGATGACAGTATCTCTATTTCACAGGTGTCACTGAAATATTTCGTTGTTATCTTGAACATGTGACTTTTGCTGATTTTGATAAGTTTTTGGCCTTTTCTTCCATGAAGATTTGTGTCATTTGTCTTCTAGTCTTTATATTTTTTGGTGGTTGTCTATAGGGTCCACCATGTTTTGGTGATTTTCTGTGCCTTTGTCTTTTATGGATTTAATTCATTTTTGGGATCTACCTACTCCATGGTTAGAGCCTCTAAGGGGTCCAAATGGGTTAAGATGTGTGTTTCTTCATCCTGTAGTTACATAATTTTTTGGTAGATGCTTTGGGGTCCACTTCTTGTTGTATTAGCCTTTTTAAATATATAATAAGTGCAACTCCTATTATTTTTAATGAAGGGAGATATGTCACGACCCGAATCAGGGCCTAATCGTGATGGGTATCTCAAGCCCACCATGGACCGGATATGACACTCTTTGCCTAACCTCAACAACACAATAATCATAAAAATAAAATAGAAGCAAAACCAAATAATAAGAATGATACATAAACCAATAGGAAGGTTCTAAGAATCCAAACAAATAACCAACCCACACTTTGTCCATAAAACCTCCTAAATCAGAATACCAAATTAGGTCGAGACATGCCCCCGACCATGACAATGGAACTCTTAAATTCTCAAAATCTGAAAAGAAACCTAATAAAATGGTAAAGCTTTCCTAATGATGGAGGCTCACCACTTCAAAGCAACTCAACCGATATCTGCTCCACCTAAGACTGCACATGAGTTAACCAAGAACCGTAAGACCCTATATCATGAAATGATGTAGCATCCAGGGACGGTGGGATAAGTACTGGAATATAACTCGAGGAAGGGATAAAATAATGACAGGCCCAAAACTAATCAAACCCATATGCACACATTCATATGTCTATATATAATGTCAAGGTAGGGTATAAGGTTATAAACATTAGTTTAAAAACCATTAACCTGGACAAATTAAAATTCGAAGAACAAATTTGTTTGTTAAAATATATATATTTAAAATATATATATATTTAAAATATATATTTGACCTTATTTAAAATATATTTAAATGTTAAAATTCGAAGAACAAATTATGAATTTTTTTTCAAACGCATTAATTCGTTTGTACATGTATTTCAGTAGAAAAATAACAGCGGATATACTTTTAAGATTCTTTATTACAAGTTAGAAATGTTCTTTTTTATATTTACAAAATTAAGTAAATAATTACAATGCATAATAGGTTAGTTTTATTAAAGAATTTTACAATTTTATTTATTTATCCAATAATTTTTTTTTCTAATTGATTTAGTATATTTAAATTTATGGATTTACAATTATCATTATCCAACCAAATCCTTTTTCCCTCCAAGTCGCCTATACTTTCCTTCTCTCTCCTAAAATATTTCCATTATTTGAATAGAAAATAATATTTTCCTGCTCTCTCCCAGTCAAATATTTATTTATTTATTCAAAAATATTTTTATAATTAATTTAATAGGCTTAAATTTAAAAATTTTACAATTATTGTTACTCAACAAAAATTTTCTGCCTCCAATTCAGTCAATATTTTTCTTCTCTCTCCTAAATTAGTTTAGTTTTTGAAAAGAAAAATAAAATTTTCTTTCTCTCCTAGTTTCATTGATTATCTATTTGAAAATAATTTTTATTTTTTTTGTATTTTACTAAGAAGAATTGAGGGGGGTCAGAAATCTCATGTGAAAAGTGTCGCTCACTACACCGCACCTAAAATAAGGTGATGTTGCATTTATGCATATGTTAAGATCTCAATATTCTCATATTTTTTCTTCTCCTAACTAAAGAAAGTTAAAAAAAAGGAGAAAATTAATTTTTGCTACTTAATTTAGTAGGTAAATCAATTTATATATACATCATCATACACAAAAAGTATGTATAAAATGGTAAATCGATTTACATACACAAAAGGTATATGAAAAATGATAAATTAGTTTAAAAAAAATGTATGAAACCAATTTATATGCATATTTATACGAAAATAAAGTGTTTGAAATCAATTATATACACAGAATTTTTAATGTATGAAAATGGTGAGTCATTTAAAATCCACTAAATAGCTTATATAACTTATAAATACAAAATCCCTTTATATACACATTCATAAACCAAAAAAAAGTATTACAAATTGGAAACTGTTTATGATAAATTAAATAGTTTATATTTCATTAAAAAAAATCGACGATTAACACCAAATAATCTGGATAATATTGAATTTCACTTAGAATTTAATTTGTGATCGTTGGAGGAATAAGAAGTTCACACTAGATGAAGAAGAAGGCGAAAGGATAATCTGCACATTAATTATGAATGAGTAAAATTAGTAACAAACTAGTTTTAGAGAGATTTTAGAGGGTGATTGACATCCTATTGTTAACAGACTACTTTTTTAGGTATGCTTTTACATACATTTTTCTTTTGTAATTTTTTTTGTTAGGCTTTACTAAAAATCTATTGTTATGTAATGCAATCTAAAAAATATTGTTATGACTTGCAATAATCAAGCTAATATAATATATATATATATATATATATATATATATATATATATATATGGGTTTATTTCTCTATTTCAATTATGTATGACTGAGTACGGCGAAAAGTTTAGACATATATAACTAAAAGTTTAACTAACTTTTGCATGCACCTCGTTCAAAATGTTTGAACTTTTAGCTTTGCAAACCATACAAGATATCAGACAAGAAGGTCATAAGTTTGGCCTTCGCAAACCCACACGATCAGATGTAAATATCCAAAGTTATCAAGCTGAGACTGTCAGATTCAGACCTTCTTTAAAAAAAATTATGAAGCAGATATTAATTAAATGGTGAACCCAAAAGTGAGCACTAGCACACTTTGCCCGATTTTGTATTATCAATTTGTTATCTATAGCTCAGAGGATTTGCATTACCTATTAGTTATTTGCCGTTCATATGGGAAAATTTCTCCCATAATTTAGGAGTTATTGTTGGTCCATCTGTATTTAGAATGTTTTGCAAAGCACGAATAAGACAAACTTTCATTGTTCTCTGTAGTGAACCAACAGTTCAATAATATGTTCAGCAATTTTTCAAGTTAGACAAATCTGAAGAGAATCCTTTCAAGCATGATCGTAATAAAGGAGCTCTCGATCAAATTTTAGTTTAATAATAGCATCCACTCTGAAGAGAAAGAAGTATCGAGCTGTGGGGACGAGCGATTAAATGCTAATCCCCTCATCTTCTTCACATCTGATTCTTTTCTTCCTCTTTTGAAATTACAAATCATGTCCTCACAGAAACACTAGTCACCTGGTTCGGAACATTCATTGAAAAAAGATATGCAACGCCACTGGGGTATCTTCAAGTGTCAAGATTTGTACTGCATATAAAATTTTTGCTGGCTTAATTATTTTGCGGCAATAATGTCGGTACAAAGAAGCAAATAATTCCCCTACGTGGTATTAATTATTTTGCAGCAATAATGTCGGTACAAAGAAGCAAATAATTCCCCTATGTGATACAACGCATATCCAATTCTTACGAAGTCAAGACATTTTGCATACAACTTCAGTGTTGCATCTTTAGAGCTGTATGCATAAGGCTGCCGTTATATTACAATACCAACACTCATGTTGGATGTCAACTCTAGATCATTTTCACGGGAGTAAGGGTTCAGATATACTAGATATGACAAAATTATACAATATTTACCAGACTTCATCTATCTAAATGCTTGCTTTGTACAGTTTCACTCGAAGTGTCTTCACTCTCTCCAGGAGAAGACATTTTCTTTTTCAGAGTATAACGGATGACTGAGTTCACTTGTTTCCTCAACTTACCATTATCAACAAGGACATTGGTCAGCATGTTTCTCAACTTTTCATCTATAGTCCAGGTGTCACTTTTTACTTCATTCATTATCTCAGCAGTAGAAGAGGAATCGGTTCCTTCTTCTGCGGTCACCTGATAAAAATAAGTCACAACTACTCATGTCCGAGAGTGAACAAACAGCACCATGCATAAACTTATGTATGCAAAATCTTCAGGTAAACCTGAGGCCTGAGGCAACAGGTTGGCAAATTATAACAAACCAGAGCAACATAATTACACAAAACGAAAAGCTGTAGCCTGTAAATACAAAATCAGAACCTAAGTCACTTGGACATGAAAACGTATGAGTTCCTGATTTGTGAACCTTAGTTCAACCCATGTGGCACCACCAGAAGGTTTTTCTCTGACTCATGAAAAAAAATAACTAAATATCATTGATCAATCAGACACGTTCTAAATGAATGTGTGCCTACCAAAGAGAACATCTAGGACCTACGTCGCGTATCGTATTCTCCAAAAGTAGTGTATTTTTGGAGGATCCAACACGGTGCGGCAGGATTTTTGGAGATTCCGAGCAACACTATCAAGGACTTGAGGAGCAACCAATTTTCCAAATTTCTATCCGCTGTGACTTCAAAATTGATTTGCTTAATCATTTTACGTTATTTATTTATTTGATAACGGTGGTTTCTGGGGCCAACTTTTGATTTGGATTAATCTTTCAAAATCATCTGGAATGAGAATGAGATTTAAAAGATCCAAGCCACTGAAATGAGCTCTCAGCATGTCTATCTCATCTTTTTCATTAGTATATAGAAAAGATAAATCAACACTCTCATCCTCTCTCTACAGAAAAGCTGCATTTTCTTTTTTGGGGGGGGAAAAGTAGAAAGCTGTATTAAGCCCGTATAATTACCTCTTCTACTACCATGTTCAACCATATTTCTTGGGTGTAACAAGTTGAGCAACCCAAGTGACCAAAGCCTGGACATAGTCAACGTCATCCACACTAAGATCAAGCATCACTTCATTAACTGATGGCTACTCTTGTGATTCTAGAAATATTCTTTCACAAGCAAGCATGCATCAGAGGAGGTCAAACAACCAAGTTGTTCATTCTTATTAATTAGCCATTGTACAGCTGAGATGTGTTCATGACAGGTGTCAAAATCCTGATATTCTGGGAGACATAAATGTGTTTTAAAGGAAAAACTCTGCTAAAGAGTACTTGGGGTTTGTTTCAAGAAACCCACAACTGAATAGGAAACCAATAATATACAAACAGAACAGATGGAAATCACCAGAATTTATACATCAGTAGTCAAAGAGGGAAAAAATGGAAACAGATAAAGAGTTGAGATACTGCAAGCTATCTCTCAAAAAGTAATTCCCTAAGAAAGAATTTGGTTGCCTTCTCTCCTTCCATTTCTTCCAAGGTATGTAGAAACCCAATATTAATCATTTACTTGAGGAAAAGGTTGCAAGTTTCTCAATCAACTCAATACATTTTACAATTGAAAGTGTTCACATAATCTAAGTCTTCCAGTTTCTTTTGCTCTCGTAGTTGCAAGTGCTTTGGCACATCTAAAGTCTAAACTAAGGGTGGCAAAATTAGCCCAAACCCATTTTACCTGCCCAAGTTTTAATAGGTTTGGGCTAGCAAGATTTTAAAGATAGGCTAGTTTGGGCTAGCCCAAGTTAACCCATCAAAAATCATCAACCCAAATCCGACCCCTCAAATGAACCCAAACTGACCCATCAGCAACCCTCCGTTCAGAAGTGTAGCAGCTACAAAATGTGATCAACTCTTTCCTTTCAAATTTTTTTTAATCATTTTCTTTTAATTTTCTTTGTTTTGCTGGGAGTCTAACTTCCTGTTTGGATTGGCTTATTTTAAGTGCTTTTAAGCCGAAGTAGTTTTTAAGCAATTTTGGAGTGTTTGGGTAAAACAAAAAAGTTCTTTTAAGCACTTATCTTTTAGCAAGAAAGGCAAAAACAAGTCAAAAGCCATAAAGTTAGAATTCCGAACTTATGGCTTTTGACTTATAAACCAAAAGCTATAAGCTCATCCAAATACCCACTAACCTTATTTTGGCTTTTGCTTGTGTTCTTACCTGATTATTCTTGAAGCCATGGGTAATATGAATATCCTTTTTTTATCCATGTTGCATATGGGCGGGTTGGTATCCAATCCGACCTTACCCGTCAATTAATCCATTTTTGTCCGTGTTACACATAGGCAGATCAGATATTTCATCTGTTTTTGTTTAATCCATATCCGACCAAACCCGTCCATTTGCCACTCCTATTATGTACAAAACAACCATAAAAATATACAAAGGCAAGGATAAAAAAGAGAATCTTAAATCATTATTCATTACTTCAAATAACCTTTAATTTTCTTTATATTTTAGTTTTTATATAACAAGGTTAAAGTAATTTCAAATAGAATCTACATATTGGGATGACTTGTGAGGAAATATTTATGGTGGATATCTTTGTTATTTTAAGTGAAGCTATGAAATATTTATGGTCAATATCTTTGTTATTTTGAGTGAAGCTATATTGCTCGGACTCTTCAAAAATGTTAACGGGAGCATGTTGGATTCTCCAAAGTTAGTGTATTTTTGGAGAATCCAACACAGGTGCAGCATGGAAAGTGAAGAGTCCGCGCAAAGCATATGCTTGAGTTTTTTTCTTTTTATATCCAAAAAGTATCTATATTTGATTTTCAGAACACCGTTTATTTGGAAAAGCATGAGCGAGAGAATATTTGCAATCAAAGAAAAGAATATTGATATTTTCAGTTTCTCAAAATGTTTAAAAAGTGATTTAAGTTGGGTGGGTTGGGCATTGACCCATATATTGATTCATCCCATCTTGACCCATCCAACTTCAGCCTGAACGGCCCATTTGCCACCCCTAGCTACTAAACCAAGGTTTGTTGACTTAGCAACTGTATAGAGATGGGAATATTGATCTTGTTGCTTAATCTCATGGTATTTATATCAAACAAGATTTAAAGTTCCACATTAAATTTTCTTTGTCATAATTTATATTTAACTTCCCCTTCCCCTGTGAGATCTGCCTTACTTACCAACAAGATAAAACAATCGACGTATAAGAAAAAACTGAAATGCACCAAGCTTTACATGCCACTTTCCACTGCCTATACAACTATCACAAAATTGAAACTCAAAAGTCATCGTGCAGACAATCTAGAATACCTCTGCAAGGAGAAAGTTGATTTGGTTGTCACAGGTCGTGAGGAGATTCAAGGCATCTGAGCATGAGGAATGATCCATGACAAGGTCATCTTCATTCTCATAGACTAAATTAATGCTGCATTCCTCAAAGCGCTGTTGAAGAACTTGGAATTCATGAAGCAGCTTCATGAAAGATGTCCTTGCTTGTTCGTTGGCTTGCCTCTCCTCTTCATAGAGTCTCTGGATATGCAAGAGAAATTTCAACAACAAAAAATATAATAACAAACGAGGATATGCATATCTGTTAATACATGAATCCACTTAATCATTTTTAAACTAAAAGAGATTTCCACAATTGACCAATTATACTGAAAGGTCTCAGTTTTTCTCCTACTACTATACAACCCTTTCGTTCCATTCTTCACAGAAAGTTCAGTATTGTTAATAAATTAACAGACGAGACTGGAAGGAATTGAGTCAGAATGTGATCTATACAGCATATATTCACATACAATTGAATCACAATCAACATTAGAGCAAGAAAGGCTGAAGAGCTGTTCACATCATGACAAAGTGATTGATCATTCTAGGAGGGAACTTAATTGTGAACAACAGCAATGTATACCTCAGCCCCCAATTTTTCTTCAAGAGAATGATTTAGCTGCTTCTTCAAATCTGCTTGTGAGCCTCGGAGTGATTTTACTTCTTTAATGAGAACTTTAAGATCAGCTTTTGATTTTAATTCGAGTTCTTGATGTTGTTTCTGCAACTCATCAAGCTTCCATTTTGTGGCATCCAACTCCTGCAAGATTCTGTCTTTTTCCTGACTAGCATTGTCTTCCATGGAAGCATTGCCCAGTTTACCCTGACAAGGTTTGACAAATGTATGGTCTGATCTTAACATATGGACTTTGTGTGTGTGTGTGTGTGGGGGGGGGGGGGGGGAGAAGATAATCAAGTGAAACAGTGGAATAACCTTCTGTGAGTTCAATTTCAGTTCCATTTCCAATGACTTCTGCCGGAGCTCTTCCATATCCCACTGCATCTGTGTGACCCTTTCCCTTTCAATCAATATTGTTTGCTCAAGGTTTTCTTCGCTTTTCTGTTTAGTAGCCTCAAGCTCCACTACTAAATCCTTAACCTGGTATAGTAACCATTATATCAGAGCATCAGAGAACACACATTTATGACCTCTAAAATTACGGCTTTTCAGAAAAGTGTTTTTTTTTTTTTTGATAATTTCAAAAAAGCTTTTTTTCTCACAAATAGAACAGTTTATGCCTGACGTCATTGATATTCTCCTTTTCAATAACATGGTATCCAGCAACCTTGCACACACATCAACTAATCTGTGGCTGCTAATGCCACCAACACATAGTGGGTACCGCACCCACCAAAGTTTACGCAAATTGGAAGAATTCACATAGATTTGCCTCCGCTAGAGTAGAGCCTTGGTTCCTTTTCACTCCATTCCTTAGACCACTAAAGCATACCCCCTTGGGGCCGACGTCATCTCTATTCTCAATGCATATTAGCATGATGTTACTAACATAGATCTTTCTTTTAGCTATTACCTCAAGTTAAAACAAAATTAGAAGCAGGAAGATAAGCCAGGTAGATAAGTTTCTTTCTTAGTGCACAACTCTTTCACCTTCCTCACATATGTAATAAGAAAGGTCCTACTTGATCAGTATTCCAATGGAACCAGCCATGAATAAAATGTTCATTATTGGTTTTCCTGGTTATCCGATCCTAAAGATGTCTAAGAAAATATAATTAAATCTTTGCTTAAATAAAAGTTAACAACCCCCCCCCCCCCCCCCCCTCCCCTCCCCCCAACCACCACAAAAAAAAAATTGCTTAAATGATGAATTATGAGCCTTCCCAATTATGATATCTACAGTAAGACAGGAATTAAAGACAAGCACAAGCACTAAAATTTCCCACTTGGCTAATATTTTTGCACTTGCCTCTCATAAACTGAATTAAACAAGGAAATACAAACTCATTTTGTCCTACTTAAATCAACTCATACTTCCACATGGCAGAGTGTTTCATATTTCATCTCTTTACTTCTCTCTCGTTTGTTTTTCTGGTGTTGGGTTCATGAGTCAAAGCCTTAAAGATATCACAACATAGCACCCAAAGGGCTGGCCTAGTGGCCAATGAAGTGGTTGAGAACCACGACGTCTCAGGTTCAAATCCCATCAAAGGCAAAAAATACTAGCTGATTTCTTCCTGTTTTTCCTAGCCTTAGAGGACAAAGTTACCTGATACCTGTTGTTGGTGGGAGGCGGTAGGTATCCCATGGAATTGGACGAGTTGCACGCAAGCTGGCCCGGACACCACGGTTATATAAAAAAAGATACCACAATACACTTCTTGTCTCTGCTTCATGGGGGAGCAAATTTGAAAAGGCTTTCAACAACAATAATGAAGAAAGGCCCATCATTGGTGATCTATATTACTACTTGGGGGGTTATATTAGGAAGACTTTTTCGGCATTGTATGGGTATTTAAGGTCATTAACCCATGATCCAAGAATTCAAGGTCTCTCTGGTTGGTATGCTCCGTATCCAATGGCATTACACAAATACATTTACTCTTGAAAAGCCTTACACCAAGGATATACATTTTCTATGGCCGAAGATAGATTCCATTCAATATCTATAATCTATATCTATAATATATTAAAAGTGTGAAGGGCCTTAAAAATATTATTTGAACTTTTTGTCTTTCATTAAAAGTCTTTATAGAAGACAAAATCGTCTTTTCACTATTTTCCTTCAATTATTATTTTATTAAAATAAGGACTCCTTAAATATAAGTGAAGAAATAAATTTATGAGTCCTAAAATATATGAAAAAAAAAAATAGGAGTCCTAAAATATATGGGAAGAACTTTAATGATATAAATATATGAAAAAATAAATATATAAATCCTAAAATATAATAAAGTGTCCTAAAATATAATTTTAGATATTACTTTATTACTACCCAACAGAC
>NW_025847642.1:36976-46952 GCF_002878395.1 Capsicum annuum | reverse complement strand
CATGTAGAACACTGGTATAAGAAAGAAACCTTTCTTAAGTCTTATTGTCATTTTATTCAACCAATTACCAATATGAGAATGTGGCCGAAAACCAAAAACCCTTCAATTGAACCTCCAAAACCAAGAAAGATGCCAGGCAGACCTGGTAAGAACAGAAGGAAGAAGAAGTATGAGCCAAAAAAGTGGGGCAAACTCTCAAAAAAGGTGTTAAGATCACTTGTTCAAGGTGCAAGCAAGTTGGCCATAACAAGACTGTGTGTGCCAAAATGGTAAGCCTTAAATGAATTTCATAATAGTTTGTAAATTTAACATATTTCTTAGCTTTTTATATTTCTGTTTGTATGTTAGAATGGGATGGGGAGCAGTAATAGTAGTCAACCTAGCTGTCAGCCTGAAGCTTCATGGAATCCACAACCACCACAATAAAGTTCTATTTGTGGCGACACCAATGCAATTGCAAGACATACCTACACTCAAAGTCAGATAACAAGAGTAAGTTATATATGTTCTGCTGCCTTAATATTTTTGTCCTGCTTAATATTATTATTATTTGTCCTGCTTAATATTATTATTGAAAAATGTTAAAAATATTGTGTTGCATTTATTCACAGTCAAGCTCCACCTTTCATACATATGCAACTACACAATCCAGTCAATCAGGATCTATTTGTGCTGACACAGCTGTTGTGCCAAGAGCACCTCAAATAAAGGTGCCAAGTATGGCTGGTAGAGGTCAAGGTGCTGCTGGTAGAGGTAAAGGTGCTACTAGTAGAGGTAAAGATTGTTCTGGTAGGGATGGTGGTTCTGGTAGTGGTCAATTTGGTACTGATAGGGGAGGTGAAAGAGAAATTGGTAGAGGTCAAGGTGCTGCTGGTATAGGTAAAGGTTATTCTGGTAGGGATGGTGGTTCTGGTAGTGGTCAATTTGGCGCTGATAGGGGATATGAAGGAGGAATTGGTAGAGGTCAAGGAGGGAGTGGTAAAGGATTGCTAAGAAAAATAGCCAATACAAGAAGGACCCCATTTGAAAGTGGAAGAAATGTTTCTTCCAGTCAAGTACCACCTTTGCCAACCAACAAGAGGTCATACAATGCTACCTCATTTGCTGCTGCTACTGGATACAAAAGGCCTGCAACTGGTTTTGGTGTTTACTCTGATCCAGCAACTGGAACCCACGTGTACAATGTATTTATTTCTGTCTCATTATTTACTTATAATAATGTTTGCCCTAATGTTTTCATTCAAGTTTTCAATGTTCACTGTCTTATAATTTTATCTAATTTTGTAGCTAGGTACATCAAGTGAGAGTGTTCTTTATGGAGGTATAAATTTAAGGAGTGCTTCACCAACCAATATAGATATTGGTTTTAAACCTAGTGGCCTAAAGTGGAATGGAAAAGATATAGTCACCAGCACACACAATTGCAACAAATGAAAGCAAATAAGAGAAAAAAAGTAGAAGCAGCCAAGTCTTCTTCATCAATTGGATCTTCAAAGAAGTAGTTCATTTAGAAATGATTTGCACTGTAATGAGGGATAATGTCTTTGAATAAATTGTGTTACTAGTTTTTGAATAATTTTTTGTAGGCAGCAATTGATGATTTTGGTGTATGCTGCAGTAGAACTATTCTACTCAATGTTGAGCCTTTTTTTAACACCTTTACATCATATATGCAGTTTTTAGCTCAATCTTGAGCTGTGTTAATATGATATCCAGCTGCTTGCACTTGTAATATAGTTCATTTTTATCATAACCTTCAGTGGTTACAAATAGGCTGTATGGTAATACCTCTAGTAGCTACACAAGTAGACACAAAGTAGCCAACTGACAATGAGATTGTCATACAAAAATATGTCAATTCATTCAAACAACTACTACAAACAAACC
The DNA here is from genome assembly GCF_002878395.1 of Capsicum annuum. Lineage (NCBI taxonomy): Eukaryota > Viridiplantae > Streptophyta > Magnoliopsida > Solanales > Solanaceae > Capsicum > Capsicum annuum. The sequence goes on along the minus strand of NW_025847642.1, from coordinate 45,065 downwards.
AAACAACTACTACAAACTAGGCCAACTACAAACTACTACTACAACAAACTAACAAAACAATTACTACAAACTAACCATTACAATATTCAATTGCCTATTCAATAGGCAAACTTAACTACTACACCTTACACCATATTAAAGAACCACTTTACAGTTAGAATAATGAGAAGAAGTAGAACAAGTCTATTCAATTTGAGCTTAGCACATTCCCTTTCAAGTTTAACTTTTTTGAGTTTTTGCCTCAATGCAATCAACTTCCCTTCACTATCTTTCAATTTCTCACACAGTGTCCCTCTCTTGTTCAACGTCTTTGAGATTTTACTTCAATCAATCACACAAATTTTCAACATCTTTACACCTAATCATTAAGCTCAATTCTACCTCAGGATATTGTGTAACGCCCCAAAAAACGGGTCCCAGAGCGTTACACGGTGCTTGAGGCTACGAGTAGCCCTAAGCTAAACCTTTGAGCCATTTTTATTCAGTTCAACACAAATCAACGGGGTTTCCATAAATAACCCTCAAATATCAACAGAGTAATCATCATTCAAGAATAAAAGAATTTCAGAAAGATAACAAAATACGACTTATTAGTCAACACCCAACATCTATACTAGTCTGACAAGCCTCTAAGAAAATCAATAAAACCAGCGAGCCATTGAGACATACCCCAACTGACTCATACTCAGTTATCAAATGTAAATGATTTCGTGAAACCAACATCAGACATCACGTCTTCAGAACATAAGGACTCACCACAACAGAGGATGTAGAACAGCATGCCCGAAGAATCACTGTCGAACCTGGAATTGAGAACCTGAACCTATATTCCAAGAAAATGCAGCCCACATCTGAAGATGTGGGTCAATACTATGGAAAAGAACCGAGTATATGGGGGTGTATGCAGTTGTATAAATATCATCATCATAAATATTTATAAGAAATATACAGGATGTATAAAAGACTCACATAGCCCGAAGAAAATCATCATAATCATGAGAGGATGAAATAAGTACAATAACACATATGAGTAATCATATAATTTGTCAGTCACTTTGAGTTCATCAAGAATATCAATTCTCATATCATTTAAATATTTCGAAAGAATAACTTTCACAATTCCACTTTCAAATCACCTCACCATTCACCATAGACACAAGGAAACACACACACACTGGGAGATCCTATAACCGACATAAACCATGTGAGCTACATGGAGTCTGACGTTTGGTGGACTGTTTTGATAGTTTGAAGTAGATCAATCATAATGTTTTACTCCAATATCCAAATTGGATGAAACTAATTTCATTAAAAAAAGAAATCTTATATCTTTCCATTGATATATAGTAGCTCACCCAGATCATTGTGTACGAGGAGTTATGATCATTTGAAGTTGACCCAAAAATTCACTTTTGATAGGCTGAAGTAGATCGACCATAACTTTTTGCTTCGATAGACAAATTGGATGAAACTAATTTCATTGGAAAGAGGACTTACAGAGCTTTCCGTTGATATATAGTAGATCACCCAGATCATTATGTACAAGGAGTTATGATCATTTAAAGTTGGAGCAAAAATACGCCAGGCCTTAGTACTTTTTCCTGCACGTTTTACTGTTCACTACTATTCATGGTTCGATCGAAATGTTCATAACTCGTTGCTCGGGTGTTCGTTTTGGATGATCCACATATCTTTGGAAATCTTATTCGATAATATAAGCAATGGTGAGTCATAATCTAAGACATTCCGCACGGAAAATTTATAATTCATTCTAGAAGATAGAACCCAACACGTTTACGCATAAAATTTCAACAAAAAATTTCCTGGGGTATTACATCATCCCCCCTTGGAAACATTCATCCTCGAATGATGCTAGACATGCCAAGATTAGATAGGGAATAGAGCATATAGATGAAACCATTCGTTAGACTCATCACCACATCATTTCTCACTCTGAATGCAACATAGAATGCATAAATTCAAGAAACTATAGCTGAGCACATAATAAATGACAGCTGAACTGCTGCAACTTTTATCAAAAGTGCATTATTTAGGAAAGAACGGTACCTTCGGCTTGATTGGAGTTCGCGGAAAATAGGTACGGGTACTTGGATCGCATATCCGCCTCAGCTTCCCAAGTTGCACCCTCAACAGATTGGTTTCGCCACAACACCTTGACCAAGGGAACTTCTTTGTTCCTTAGTCTTCGGACACTGAAATCAAGAATCTCATCAAAACAAAGATTTTTTTGAATGTCAGCACTCACAGAGGAATCCACTACCACAGCATCGCTAATATGCTTTCTAAGCATGGAGACATGGAATATTGGATGAACAAAGGACAACTCGGAAGGCAACTCAACCTCATAAGCTACCTTATCAACACGACTAAGAATGTTGTAAGGACTAACATAATGGGGACTAAGCTTCCCCTTTTTTCTGAATCTCTTCACCCCCCTCATGGGTGAAATTTTCAGATACACTAGGTCACTAACTTCAAACTCAAGGTCTCTCTTTCTAACATCCACATATGACTTCTGACGACTCTGTGCAGTTTTCAACCTTTCCCTAATCAACTTAACTTTTTCCATAGCCTCAAATACCAAATCAGGACTACTCACAACCGCTTCACCCATCTCGAACTAACCTATGGGTAATCTACACTTCCTCTTATATAAGGCTTCAAACGGAGCCATGCCAATACTAGAGTGGAAACTGTTATCGTAAGCAAACTCTATCAACGGTAAGTGATCATCCCAACTTCCCTTAAAGTTAAGTGCACAAGCTCTCAACATATCCTCTAAGGTCTGGATGGTCCGCTCAGCCTGACCATCGGTCTGTTCATACTTCATACTATCTAGCCAAACGATGTACATCACGAGCCAACTCTTTCTTACCTTCTACCACATGCGAAAAACTACCCATGGACACTCTACTTAGGGCATCTGTGTAACACCCTATATTCAAGTACATGTATTGGCATATTCAAGTACGTGTATTGGTCTTATTTATATGGAATTAATTTTTTTTTATTTTATGTATACCGAAATTTGCCCGTCGATGGTTCCATGCAAAGGTTATTGAATAAGATTTCCAACGATATAAAGATTTCCAAAAACGGATAGGTTTCGGATATAATCGAGCACAATCGAAACTATAAAATGGTGGCCGGGATATTTGGGAATAGTAAATGTGCAGGAAAATTTCCTGCACACAAACTACTGAGGCCAGCCAATTTTTTGGGTCAACTTAGAACGATCATAACTTTCTTAATATAATGAACTGGGAGATCTGCGACCTATTAAAAGAAAGATCTTTGAGTATTCTTTCCAATTCAATTGGTTTCATCCAAATCCAATGTCTGAGTAAGGAGTTATACTCATTTAACTTCAGCCTCTCAAAATAGATTTTTAGGGTCAACTTCAAACGACCATAACTCCTTGTACAGGATGAAATGGGTGGCCTACTTTATATGAAATGAAAACCCTTTGAATTATCTTTCCAACGATACCAATTTCACCCAAATCCGATATCGGAGCAAAGAGTTATGGTCGATCTACTTTAGCTTATCAAAACAGTCCACCAAAGGATAGATTTGGCATTATTTAAATTTTAAAGGCATTTTGGTCATTTCCTATTATATTATGGACGGGAATATGTGTATATATACATGTATATGAGTTCAAAAACTCATTTTCATCATCAATCATTGAGAAAGAACAAGCCCTAGCCAAATTTGACCTTTAAATTACTTTTAATTCAACCGTAGAAATTCCAAAGTAATCTGATAACTGCGTTTGTCATCTCGAGAGCTTCGAACGGCACCTATTATTTGTGCAAATAGGATTGCATAAACAAGAGGTGAATTATAAGGTATGAATATTATTTTTCTTGTTCTTTTCCATATGTATATGTGTGATAGAGGATTATATGTATTGGTTATTATTGAAAGGTGATGGAAATAGGGTTATGGACTATTTTGCATGGTTTGATTGTATTGAATTGTGGAATGTGGATATGGTAATTGGGTAATGGAAGGTGGATATGGTAATTGAGTTATGGAATGTGGATATAGTGATATACTATTGAATTGATGATTATATATGTCTATGGCTCAATTAGGTTTAATGGATTGGTTGGAAGGATAAAATGAATCCAAACTTGATATTGAAGGATGTTGTATGAATATGCATGGCATGTGAATGTAATTAGAGTATAAGAAGGTTAAAGTGACACCCTTTATGGTGTAATTAAGGCTTACTACTCAACCGCTAGTTTGGTGAATTCAAATAATTGAATTGTGACGTTTGGTTGCTAATACTAGATTGCTATATATGTTCATTGTAGATAAGTAATCTGAAAAGACGGAAAGTCCATTTGGGACTAGTATTGAAGGTTGACAGTCAGGTATGTAAAGTATACTCTATACCATATCTTTGGCATAAAACTGAACAATTGTTCTATTAAGAAAGTTTCCAAAGTTACTCAATAACATGTGATCCATAATGGTTTTGTATGATGTCCTACGTTACCAATGAACTTTTTTCCACCCTACAAGATATCAAGACACTCCAATACTTACTTGTCTTCCAAATCTTACATGGTTATTGTACTAATGAATGTCAGAAGGTATCCGGTTACTCAAAAATGATCCATGTGCTATTAATGACTCCAAAATATTTCATTGATATACCAATAAGTTCCTACTTCATTGCTATGGCATTGATGACTCCAAAACACTTCATTGATGTGCCAATGAGTTCTTAATTCATTTTTATTGCATTGATGGTCTATTTATATATTTCTTATTGATGTATCATTGTTTCAAAGTATCAAAGATGCGGTGACGACCGAAATAAAAATCTCAAATATTAATTGAACTAAGTGATGAAAGTTCTCTCTTATCGGGTGGTATCCCAGGGGCATAAGCCTACCATGGGTCGATCCCTATTTATGTGTTTATGGGTGGTATCCTAGGGGCATAAGCCTATCATGGGTTGATCCAGTTGATATGTACTGGAGGCAACCTATGGTCACAGTACAGTACAGTAATGATTACAAAGATGATAAGAACGAAGGTAAAGTGATTGAATATATACAATGTACAGGTTGTCACAAGTTTTAGTAAGTGTGGTCCACTCCTATTACGATTTATTCACTTGTTTCTGATTTCTATTAAGCTCCTATATTGTATGTGATTATCTACAGCTTTACATACTCAGTACATGTTTTGTACTGACGTCCCCCACGGGGGACCTGTATTTCATGCTGCAGGCACAGGTACCTCAGCTCATACACCGCACAAGTAGGAGCCTGGATATCCAGCTGCTTTTGGTGAGCTCCAATTTGCTTCGGGGCTTTCTGTGTCATATCCAGTCACTTTTGGTATTGTATAGAAGTTAGTTATATGGCGGGGTATGTCCTGACCTTAGTTAAACTCTGTGTATTGTCTAGAGGCTTTGTAGACCTAATGTACAGTCAAGGTGGTGTTTTGTTAATAGACGTGATGGCTCCAACGGCCAAGTATTGTATATACATATATATGTGTGCTCGAGTTTATACAGGTGATTATTTTCTTTTATATGCGACATGATGCTATTTAAATTTCGGGTTGTCATAGAGGTATGCATGGGAAGTATAAGGTTATGAGCTGGTTCTCCCAGGCCTCCTCGGTTACGGGTGCAAGTCCGCCCCAATAGGATTTGAGGTGTGACAAAAGTGGTATCATAGAAATTCGTCCTAGTGAGTCTACAAAGCGGTGTCTACGTAGAGTCTTATTTATCGGTGTGTCATGCACCGCATCTATAAACAGGAGGCTATGGACATTTCGGAATTGTTTCTTTTCTTTATGTCTTAGATCGTGTGATAGAGCCTATATTGTATATAAAGTCATAGTTGACCACTGAATCCATTTGTTTCTCTTATTATAGTAATGATGTTGGTTACCAGAAGCAAGAATACCGTAAGCAAGTAGATGTGGCTGCAGGAGAGGGGACTAGTAAGTCACTTACTATACCCGCTAATCAAAGTGAGGCTCTAGCTGAGCATGCATCAGAAACTTCTTCCACTCTGGAAGAAATAAGGGGGAGGAGAACTATATCCCCAGAGCCACCAATTAATGTTGTTGATTAAGATCTTAGAAATGCAATGCAACTTTTGACTCGTATAGTTGTTGGGCAAGCTCAAGGGCAAGCCATTCCTACCACGAGTCCTAGTGGTACAGATAGGGCGGCTAGCCTTCGAACACAGGATTTTCTTAATATGGATCCTCCCACTTTTACTGGATCAGATCTTAACAAGGACCCACAGGACTTTATTGATCAAATTTAAAGGGCTTAGATGTTATGCATGTAACGGGTAGAGAGACAGTGGAGTTAGCGGTGTATAGATTTAAAGGGGAGGCTATATATTGGTACGAGGACTGGAAACGATCTAGGGGTATTGATGCACCCCTAGCTACTTGAAAAGAGTTCAAAGAGGCATTTCTTGATCATTATCTTCCATTCGAGATTCGTCAGGCCCATGCAGATCAGTTTTTAAATCTTCGTCAGGGGAATATAAGAGTGAGGGAGTATAGTCTCCAATTTAATTCCTTGTCGAGATATGCTCCTAATGTTGTAGCTACTATGGATGACAGAGTTCATCACTATGTGGATAGGCTAGATCCATATCTGGTTAGAGATTATACTATTACCGCTTTGAATAAAGATATGGACATAGCGAGGATCCAAGCTTTTGCACAGAAAATGGAAGATCAGAGACAGAGGAGAAGAACACAGGAATTAGAAAGAGGATATTCCAAGAGGGCCAGATCTACAGGGCAGTTCATGGTATCCCAAGGAGGGTTCAGACCACAGTTTTCTGCTAGACCACTTAGGCCATTATCTTCTTATTCTGTAGCTAGTGCCTCACCACAGTTCCAAAGGTCTAGAGGAAATCAATTTGGGCACAGAAGTGAGAGTCAAAGTTCGCGGACAGTGGGGTACCAAGGGCAAGGGAATATGAGCCAATCGAGACCTCTTTGAGAGCCATGCAATAAATGTGAAAGGTATCATTTGGGCGCATGTCGGCTGGGGACCAATGTTTACTTTTGGTATGGTAGTTGGGGCATATGATAAGAGAATGCCCACGAAGGGGCATAGGGGGTATGGCATGACCTACGGGGTCATTTGTTACATCATCATCATCGATGCCTTATTCAGGAAGGGGTGGACAACCAATGGGTCGTGTTAGAGGTGATAGAGAAGCCACGAGTTCTAGTGGGGCTCAAAATTGTACGTATGCTCTAGCGGATCGACAAAATTTAGAGGCTTCCCCAGATGTGATTACGAGTACGTTGTCTATCTTTTCATTCGATTTATATGTCTTAATTGATCCCGGTTCTACATTATCTTATGTTACTCCACTGGTTGCTAGAAAGTTCGAAAGAATACCCGAACTGTTAGTTAATCCATTTAAAGTGTCCACACCGGTTGGGGAATCTAGTATAGCTAGAAGGGTTTACCGAAACTACATAGTAACTGTTTGTGGTCGTGATACGATGGTTGATTTTGTGGAGTTAGAAATGGTAGTTTTTGATGTAATAATATGTATGGACTGGTTGGCGTCTTGTTATGCCACAATTGATTGCTGCACAAAAAAGGTATATTTCCATTTTCCAAATGAATCAATCCTTGAATGGAAAGGTGAAATTAGCGCGCCAAGAGGTATACATATATCATTTATTTAGAGTAAGGGATACAGAAGCGGAGCCACCAACTTTTCACGTTGTTCCGGTGGTAAATGAATTTTCTGATGTATTTCCTGAAGATCTTCCAGGTTTGCCTTCTGAACGAGAAGTAGAGTTTGGTATTGATGTAATACTAGGCACCCCACCAATCTCCATTCCTCCGTATAGAATGGCCCCAACAAAATTAAGAGAATTGAAAGAGCAATTGAAAGATTTTCTAGAGAAGGGATTCATAAGGCCTAGTATGTCCCCCTGGGGAGCACCAGTGTTATTTGTACACAAAAAGGATGGCTCGCTGAGGATGTGTATTGATTATCGGCAATTGAATAAGGTGACTATTAAGAATAAATATCCTCTCCCT